>NC_081169.1:30711288-30713788 GCF_012432095.1 Onychostoma macrolepis | reverse complement strand
AATGATATTGTTATTATTATTATTGACGTTGCTTGTCTCCGCAGCGTGACGGCGTCTAACGGCCTGAGCACCATCTCTCACGAGTATCTGAAGGGCAGCTATGCTCTGGATCTGGAGGCTGTCAAACAGGGAGCAAACAGCCTTCCTCACCTCAACAAGACGCTGGTGGCATCCTGCAAACGCCTGCATGGGTACAGACTACAGCCGTCCATCTGCTGCAATTCATTCTGGAAAAACATAATGCTTTAATGCAGTGTCCACTGATGCATCGTCTGATGAACATGATGCAGGACGACTATGTGTTGAGTCTATAATAATGCAGTTATATGAGCCTAAAATTCAAGATATGAGGGCAAAAAAATCACCCTCTTCTTTTTTATATATATATATATATCATATGATATAGTTTAGTTTAGTAATATCACACCAGCAAGAGTGATGCTGCTATCCCCCAATACCTGCGCCATTGCGAATGTGATGTTGATTTTATACGACAGATCAATAAACAAGCAGTTAATATTGTTACATTTCAGACACAATGGGCCAGTTTTACTAACAGCTTGCGCAAACCGTCTTTTGGTGTTAAAATAGTACAGTCAGGTTTAACTAAAGACGCGCAGTGATGAATTGGCGCTGATTAGGCGTGGACACAGATATTTTTGCACCTGACTTTATTGAATATGCATTTCCCTTTCAGACGCAAAATATATGGGAGGAGAGTATTATTTATTATTTAATTATTTAATGCCCAACAAAAACTATTTTGCGCTTGAAATGGCTGCAATTATTGTTGCTAGAGGAGTCACACAGAAGGTAGAAGGGAGAGGATTTTTTCCACACATTTTAATTTATTTTAAATGCCAGAAGAGCACATTATACGAACATATCGTTTGTCAAGCCACGTTATTTTTAATTTGCTTCAGAAAATAAAAGACCACTTGGAACCATCAACATGCAATACCAGCTCTATCAAAACCTTCATTTTTTGGCCTCCGCTTCTTTTCATCATAGGCTACTGTGGCTTTTTTATTTCTTTATTCTTTATTTGCGACTACGCTAATTTGCGCTGCGCTTGGTATATTGCGTTGGTCGATATGTAAATGAGATATTGTGTCTGTGTTCTTTAATTTGCGTGTTGTTAGTAAATCACCCGCAGAAATTTCCACACCCATCAGCGCTGTTTAGTAAAACTGGCCCAATATTGTCAATATTGTCTGTTTTGCCAATGAATATAGTTCCAATCAAAACCATAGCAGCACACAGCTGATTCATTATTGAATGAATCCACAGTTTTAGTGACTCTTTCATGGACACAGTCACTTGCTTCGTTACTACATGAATTCGCCGTTTTGAACAAATCAAATGAGTCAATGATTCAGTGACTCATTCATAAAGACAGTGACTTGCTTCATTATTAAATGAAACTGTAGTTTTGAACAAACTAAGTGAGTCAATGATTTAGTGACTCATTGATAAAGACAGTCACTTGCTTAGATACTGAATGATTCACTCATTTGAACAAATCATGTGAGTCAATGATTCAGTGACTCTCATTCATAAAGACAGTCACTTGCTTCGTTATTAAATGAATCTGTAGTTTTGAACAAACTTAGTGAGTCAATGATTCAGTGACTCATTGATAAAAACAGTGACTTTTAGTTTTATATTTAGAGTATTATTTCATCTTTTTAATCATTTCATATTTCAGTATTTTTAAGCAAAAAACAGTAATGCTCATTTATTATTATTGTGCAATGTTGAATCAAAATATTTCTTTCTAAAGCTACTTTTCTGTATTCAGTGCCTTTCTCATTTTACATAATAATGACTTTGATTGATCTTTTGAGGGGACTATATCTCTAGTATAGTCAAATATTTAATTTGCAGTTAATTATATGAATTAATCAGCACATCATGTACTTAATTAGATGCATATGAATGTCTTGACAGCCCTAGTGTACACACACACACACACACAGTCATATGTACATACAGTATTGTCTCTCTCTCTGCGTGTGTGTTTAGGGAGGTGGATAAAGTCCTGTGTGGTCTGGAGATCCTGTCGAAGGTCTTTGATCAGCAGAGCGCCTCCATGGTGTCCAGAATGATCCAGCAGGTGTGACATCACTTCCTGTCTGCCTGAGCACTGAGGGTTTGATGTGTGGCTCAGTATGTCTGTGATTCACACTAGTAGCACTGATTCATTCAGGCGGTTTATAGTATTTATTATGTTGGTTGATTATGTTTTGTGTGATTAGTGAGTAACTCTGTTTGTGTAATAAATATGAGTCACTTCATCTAAAAGCGTCTGCTAACTCTGACTCATGTAATCTCTGTCTGTAGACCATGTCTCAGGGTGGAGATCAAGAGCTGGAGCATCTGGTCACTAAACTGGCCATCCTCAAAGATCTGCTGTCATCTATAGAGAAGAAGGTAAACACACACGCAGCTAAAGACATCAGACGTATCATTAGATTCAACACATGCTATTTTAGAGCCG
>NC_081169.1:30656288-30706288 GCF_012432095.1 Onychostoma macrolepis | reverse complement strand
GCTGTCAGCTGTTCATCACTGTGTTTTTCATTAGTTTATGCACATGTATATATTTTTCAGTTTTCAATTTCATAAAACACTTTTTGCAAAACACAACACAGTTCTCTATGTAACGCACACAAATCTAACAGGAATTAATATTATGGCAAAGGTGTTTGCAAATGTTTGCTTTTGAGATGTTTTTTTTTTTTTTTTTTGCAAGAGATGAGGCATTTTACGTTTTGTGCAATTCTTGTATTTGTGTGTAAAGTTTGGGGGAAAAAAAGAGGAAAAGTTTTGAAAATGTGTGTAAGCAGCTGAAAACAACTGTATGAGAACAGCTTTTTAACAAAACAGATGTTTTAAGGCTCCCTGTGATTTAACGTTTGAAAAACCCTGACCCTAAAATTAAATTAAATACTCTTATTATTAAATATTTTTAAATTATTTTTTATTTTACAATACAATAGTAGGCCTACTATTACTGTAGTAATGTATTTCTTTATTAATTTAACTTTTATAATTTAATAATAACCATAATAATAATAAACTAGAGTCTAGTGTGAGCTTTTCTGTATCAGTAAATCCACATTTTAAAGCTGGTATTTTAAACATTTTATAGCTGATATAATTTTCTAAAATATATGTATTTTTTATTTTGCAGTGAAATGTTACAATAGCAGTATTTCTCATTTAGTTTTTATTTAGATTATATAAATATATTATTATTATTATTTTATGGCCTTATTGATGTATAATCACAAAATGTTGGCCCTACAAACAAGCATAACAAACTTGGTGTTTTGTATCACATTTTAAATTGCGATTTTTCCAGAAAATTTACCAGCAATTTGATTCTTTCCCCAAATCATGCCGACCTAAGTTGTATTATTTATTTGTCATTGTCTGTTTCCTAGGAAACAAAGGAGCAGTGGGCGTGTCTTTCATGTTTAACGGGACGTCGTTTGGTTTCGTTAACTGTCACCTGACGTCCGGCAATGAGAAAATCCACAGGTGAGTCTGGAGTAATACATACACAGCTCGCGGTTTGTGAATGTGTGATGCACTAATGACCTCTGACCCCGGCAGACGGAACCAGAACTATCTGGACATCCTGCGTCAGCTGTCGCTGGGCGATAAACAGCTCAACTCCTTCGACATCTCGCTGAGATTCACGCATCTCTTCTGGTTTGGCGACCTCAACTACCGTCTGGACATGGACATACAGGTGAAATGTTCTGGCAGTGTTGTCTAAAGGTTATGAACAAACATTCTTCAGTAACATTAATAGAATCAGAATCAGAGATCAGAAAGGGCTTTATTGCCAAGTGTGTTTGCACACACAAGGGATTCATCTTGATGTTAGGAGCTTCCAGTACAGAAAGTACAGACGTAGTGCAGACATGCATATAATTAAGGTAATAAAAACACTAATAATACAGAGAACAGACAGTAAGTTATAAATGTCCCTGCAGCACAGAAGCAGTCATAAGCAGCACAGGTATATTTGCAGCAATAGCCAACAATACATTTATCTTTTATGCCAAAAATCATTTTACATTATTAAGATCATGTTCCATGAAGATATTTTGTACATTTCCTACCGTAAATGCTTAAAAACTTAATATGCATTGCTAAGAACTTTAAAGGTGATTTTCTCAATATTTAGATTTTTTTGCACCCTCAGATTCCAGATTTTCAGATAGTTGTATCTCAGACAAATATTGTCCAACAAACCATACATCAATGAAAGATTATGCATTCAGCTTATTCAGATAAATCTCAATTTAAAATAAAAATAGAACCTTATGACTGGTTTTGTGCTCCAGGGTCACAAAACAACAATAGTAATACAAATATGGAGAAAAAGAAAATGTCCATAGACAGAATTGTGAATGTGCATATGTGCTAATAGAACGTTCATTCAAAGTTATGTGGCCTTTAATAATGTTCTCAAAGCATTAGCACAAAAACATTATTTATATATTTCGTTCATGGAACATTTTTTGTTCCTAAAATGTTTTATTTGGACGCTCATCCGGTGTTATTTTAGTATCACTGATATACTGTTTGAATGAAATGTTATTTTTTAGCGTTTCTGCTTTTATATTAATTTTAGTTCAAGTTTAATAATTTTGCTGTGCGTTTATGTCTATATAGTTTTATTTAATTTTTATTTCAGTTTCAGTTCATTTAGTACATCAAGGTAAACTAAATGAGAAATGTTGAGCTGAAATTAAGTTTTTGTAATTTACTTAGTTTCAGTTATCTATTTTTTTCAAGTAACAATCTCTTTACTGTAACAAGCCTGCATTTATGTAACATTTTTTAAACATTACTACTTGTTTTAGAACGTCCAGAGAGCGTGCAGCGTGTAACGTTACATTATGTAACATCCCCATAATGTTTGCAAAATGATCAAATGGAATGTTCTCTTAATGTTGACATAATGTTTTTAACACTTTTTTTTTTTATTAACATTTTTAACTTTCAAAGAACGTTCAGAAATAATGTTTTCATGAATTAATTTAGAACATTAGCGATACGCAATGTTATAAATGCTTTTGTTAGCTGGGAAGCTGCCATAAAACACATGCAAACTACACACTTCTGATGAAAGTGTTCTGATTTGTTCCCAACCAAATCACTCCTCACCTGAAAGAAGAACAAAAACCCAGAAAGACTGAATAAAGTTAGACTCGTCCTACCTTATTTGAAACGTTATCCTGCAAATCATTTACATTACATTTTCAACCCATGTTGCCAGATAATGCCTGTATTTTTGTGCATGTCTAAAATGTGGGATTCTGTGTTTGCTCTATGGATTTTCACAAACTGTTTTTGACATGAAAACATACGGTTATGGTTTAATAGTTGCCAGTTTGATTAATTTCATTTCATTGATGAGTTGTGCATCAGCTGCATTTAAATGATTGAACGAATGAGGCATTTATGACCCAAATCTGCTCAGGTCATAGCAGTTCTATGGTCCTGTTCAGTGTGTAGTGTGCAGTACTGTAGTGTACTCAGTAGTGACCGGTGTGACCCGCACAGCTGTGAGTCTGAACACTCTCTCTCTCTCTCAGGAAATCCTCAACTACATCAACAGGAAGGAGTTTGAGCCATTGTTGAAGGTGGACCAGCTAAATCTGGAGAGAGAGAAGAACAAGGTCTTCCTTCGCTTCGGTACGCCTCACCTCTGTCTGTGTGTGTGTGTCTAATAAATTAATTAATTAATTTAAAAAAATTATAATAAAAAAAAAAAAAATATATATATATATATATATATATATATATATATATATATATATATATATATATATATATATATATATATATATATATATATATATATATATATATATATATATATATATATATAGTCAAACTAAAATTTATTTAGAAACCTTCAACATTTCTCACATTATATCACAAGTTTATTCATTATAGTTTAGAAAATGGTAATAAAATATGAGAAGAACTCAGAGTTAAACTGCGTCAGAACAAACTGATCTTGATAAAGTCAGATAACTTTGATAGAAAGGTATGTAATGAATTGGGTTGAATAGCTGTCAGCTGTTAAATTTAAGAACACAATTAGATAAAACCAGTTTAGCTCAAACAATTACCAAGAGATGCTTCATTTTGTTCAGTCTGTGTGTAAAAAGATCACATCAGCAATTAAACAAAAACACTGAAGCAAAACATCATCAGCTCAAAGTGTCTGAATATTTTTTCTTATCCTAGATTTTACTGGTAGTCCATTTTATAAAGAATTTGTGGGTATAATATGTCACAGTTTACTTTATTTTGCTATCCTCTCTTACATAAATAAACTATAGTGTCCTGCACCCTCTAGTAAAAAAAAATTTGCTGTCTGAATAA
Organism: Onychostoma macrolepis; assembly: GCF_012432095.1. Taxonomy (NCBI): domain Eukaryota; kingdom Metazoa; phylum Chordata; class Actinopteri; order Cypriniformes; family Cyprinidae; genus Onychostoma; species Onychostoma macrolepis. The sequence goes on along the minus strand of NC_081169.1, from coordinate 30,702,424 downwards.
TTTTTGGTTTGACTGTATGTATATATATATATATATATATATATATATATATATATATATATATATATATATATATATATATATATATATATATATATATATATATATATATATATATATATATATATATATATATACATATACATATTATATATATTAGGGGTGTAACAGTACACAAATGTGACGGTTCGGTACGTACCTTGGTTTTAACGTAAACATAAATTGCTTTTTTTTTTAACTAAACAATGGTTTAATGAACAAATTGCTCTTTCTTTAAATAAATTCAATTATAATTACATTTTCTTAGGGATAAAAATCTACCTTAGCTTCTGCTCTAAACTATAGGGAGCCCTTTTACATCACTAATAAGATTACAATTAACAACAGAACCCAAACTTAAATTCAATAGCTATTTATTTTTAACTATAATAATCAACACTCAAATTAAAAAATTGCATGCAAACATGTAAATTGTTTTTACATTAACTTCTAAATTATACAATTTCTATTTGTTGTTGAAATATAATCATTTACAGTCATAACTTGTTTCATAAAATATTTATTTAAACATATACATTAAATAATGTAAAGTAAATATAATGAGTATAGTCTAATATTTCGCAAAATGCTCTTCTCTAGACTTAATTTCTCTAACGAGCTGTGGACACTGATGACTTGCCTGATGTAAATGAAATGCTACGTGACATTTTGTTTACAAGCTGTTTTAATGACGTCTTTCCGCAGTTAAAACACTAATTGAGCAATTACGTGAGGAGTGAGATGTTCATTCATGTTTATTTCACGTTAAAACTAGTAATAAAGAGGAAGAGGAAAATTCGGTACGAATACGTGTACCGTTACACCCCTAATATGTATATATAAATATTTTGTTCTTCTTTTTGCAATCAAATGATACGTGAAGCTTTACCCTCATGTACAAGGATTTACAGTATTTGTGTCTCTAGGTTATTTACATGTATCTCTGAGATTTGAGTGTCTTGGCTCAACAACATTTCCTTTCCCTGCCGCATCATTTCCTGTGTGTGTGTGTGTGTGTGTGTGTGTCCAGCGGAGGATGAGATCACCTATCCGCCCACGTACCGTTATGAGCGCGGCTCGCGAGACACATACGTCTGGCAGAAGCAGAAGGCGACTGGGGTACGTCAGAAACCGCCCACATTTACTTCCTGAACCAGAACTGTCTTAAAGCGATAGTTCACCAAAAATGAAAATCTGCTGTTACTTTACTCACTCTCAGGCCATACATGAGACTTTTTTTTCTTCAGTAGAACAGTAATGAAGAGTTTTAGCTGAATCTGTGCTACTTGGGGATTCATAAAGTGCAAGTCAATGGCTGCCGGCAATTTAAGTGTGAAAAACAGCATATCAGGCAACACAAAATCCCCGATGTATTGAGGTCTTATGAAGCGAAACAATCAGTCTGTGCAAGAAATTGAACATTATTTACAACATTATGATTACTAGTGCTGTCAAACGATTAGTCGCGATTAATTGCATCCAAAATAAGTGTTTATTTACATAATATACATACAGTATATATTTTGAAAATATTTACATGTATATATTTATATTATATTACATTTACATTTATGCATTTAGCAGACACTTTTATCCAAAGCGACTTACATTGCATTCAAGTTACAGTGTTTACATTTTTTTTAACAGCTCTAATATATATATTTATATATATTATATAAATATATTTAATATATAAACGTAACATATTTTTCTTAAATATATACATGCATGTGTGTGTATTTATATATACATAATAAATATATACAGTACACACATATATATTATGTAAACAAAAACCTTTATTTTGGATGCGATTAATTGTTTGACAGCGCTAATTATTACCTGTAATCCAGAGCCTCAGGCAAATGGTTCAGTTTGTGAATGAATCATTCTTTTGAATCGGTTCTTTTCAGTGAACCAGTTGAATCAGTTCATCAAATCGGACTGAATCAGTTAGTGTCTCGAGCGCAGCTGAGGAACTGAGAAACAGTTCGACTCGGACCGAAGACCGATGAGCCGCTGATATGAGCATCTGTGAACCCAACACTTGAATGAAGCGGAGAAATGAACGTTTTTATAGTTTCTGATGGTTTGTATAAAAAGCTGAGCTGATGAAGATGAGTTTATTCACTTTATACGCTTTAGACACGTGAAACATCCATGTTTCACATCATTGTTGTGTGCTTTAATAATATAATTGTGTATATGTTACACCTAAACAAACTTGTGAATTGAACCAGTTCACTGAATCGAACTGTCCGAAAGAATCAGTTCACAGATAAAGAATCGTAGTTCCCCGTTTCCTGAGGCTCTGGATTACAGGTAATAATGTTGTAAATAATGTTTAGTTTCTTGCACAGACTGATCATTTCGCTTCATAAGACCTTTATATATATCATCAGGAGCCACAGGGATTAATGTTGTGTTGCCTGTTTGTGCTTTTTTGACTCTCAAAGTGCCGGTAGCCATTGACTTGCATTATATGGATCACCAATAATCACGGTTTCAGCTAAAACTCTTCTTTACTGTATTACTGACTAAAAGTGTCACCTTAGATGACCCGAAGGTGAGTAAATTAACAGTAAAGCTTTATTTTTTGGTGAACTATGTCTTTTAAGAAGCTTCTCTTCATGTGCATGAAGGAAGAATCCTGTGTGAATATGTTTACGGTCCTGAGGCGGCTACTTCCTGTCTTCTTGATGGCATTCTTTAAATTCCTCTCGTCTCTCAGATGCGGACCAACGTTCCTTCGTGGTGTGACAGAATACTCTGGAAATCCTATCCGGAGACGCACATCATGTGCAACTCTTACGGTATGTAGTCGCCACGGTGACCAGACATATTACCGCAGTAACAGCTGACTGTTTGTTACAGGTGTTACTCTCCAATAAATGTGACCCTGCAGCACAGAAGCAGTCATAAGCAGCACAGCTATATTTGCAGCAATAGCCAACAATACATTGTATGGCTCAAAATTATAAATGTTTATTTTATGCCAAAAATCATTTGGATATTAAGTAAAGATCATGTTCCATGAAGATATTTTGTAAATCTCCTACCGTAAATATATCAAAGCTTCATTTTTGATTAGTAATATGCATTTCTAAGAACTTCATTTGGACAACTTTAAAGGTGATTTTCTCAATATTGATTTTCAAATAGTTGCATCTCAGACAAATATTGTCCGATCCTAACAAACCATACATCAATGGAAAGCGCATTTATTCAGCTTTCAGATTATGTATAAATCTCAATTTAAAAAAATTGACCCTTATGACTGGTTTTGTGGTCCAAGGTCACATATATCAGATATTCAGAGTGATTTACACTAGCAGTCAGAAGACTCTTCTGCTCACTAAAACTGCATTAATTTGATCGAAAATTCTGTGAAAATAGTGAAATATTATTACAGTGTAAAACAGCTGTTTTCTATGTGAATGTGTTAAACTGTAATTTATTTCTGTGATGCGCAGCTGTATTTTCAGCATCATTACTCCAGTCTTCAGCGTCACATGATCTTCAGAAATCATTCTAATATGCTGATTTGCTGCTAAAGAAACATTTCTGATTATAATTTCTTAATATGATAAATTTATTCAATTATTACTTTCTTGTTATTTGGCCATTAAGTTCAAGCATTAAGTTCATTAATTGTGAATCAGTTCAATCGGTCTGTTGTAATGAATTGATTCGAAACTGATTCCACAATTTGTTTGCATCATCACTGAAAAATGTTGACAGAACTCATTCTAAAAATATTAAAATGTTTTAGTAAAAATATTTGATTAAATAGTACAATATGCAAATATTGATTCTTATTACAGTGCATTGTTATATTATTGCATGTAAATAAATGTAATTAAATATTCTTTCTTGGGTTCTTGTATCAAAAAAACATGATCTGTAGTTTAATGATATGCAAATGTTGAAACTTATTACTGTGTTGTTGCATGTAAATGAATATAATTAAATTTTGATCCTTGAGTTAATTTATCAAAAGCATGATTTATTATTTTAACTAGATTTTTACTACCGGTATATAAATTATTTACATATATTATTTTTACATTTATTTATATATATATATTTAATTTTATATATCAATTTTATATATATATATATATATTTAATAATTATTATTTTTTTTTATTCTTCATTTTTCCATGTGATTATTTTTGTTTGTTAATGAAATAATGAAATTTTAATAAAAAAATTTATAATTTAAAATTATATATAAAAAAAGAATGTAAACTACTTGTTGACAATACTTTCAAATCATTTCAGAGCAAGTGCATCAATATTGAAATACATATTGAATATTATCAAAAGGTTTGAAATGAATAAAAATGATTGTCTATATAATCCAGCTCTACTCTCTAAATAAAAGACAAATAGCAGCCTGCATCAGTATCTGACTGTATGATGAATGTTGCCACGGTTATTGAGGCTGTTTTGTTTACCTACCCGCTCATGAATATGCAAATAATGTTTAATGACCGTGTGTGTGTGTGTGTGTGTGTGTGTCAGGCTGTACGGATGATATCGTCACCAGCGATCACTCGCCGGTCTTTGGCACGTTCGAGGTGGGCGTCACGTCTCAGTTCGTCTCTAAGAAAGGTACGGCGCGTGTCTTCACGGCTCAGCTTCTGGTGTTTCTCGCGTGTTTCTCACGCTGAGCTGCTGTTCCTCTGCAGGTCTGCCCAAGTCTTCAGAACAGGCCTACATCGAGTTCGAGAACATCGAAGCCATCGTCAAGACGGCCAGCAGAACCAAATTCTTCATCGAGTTCTACTCGACATGTCTGGAGGGTAAGAAACCAAATCATCCTTCCAGAACGAGGAAGTTTATATGTGAGAGACTTTATAAGATAAGACTAATCCTTAACACTAAATCTGATCCGTCAAATCTGATCTCCACATGCTTCTGTTACAGAAAATAAAAAGCATTCAGATTTTTTGCCCTTACCTTAGCCACATACCTTCTGTGTAGATATCAGAGAACAATTTAAAATACTGTATCAATGCATTCTATGGCACCTTTAAAAGATATTACAAAATTAGAAATTAGAATAACAGAAATTATTTCTGCCTTGGCAACTCACAGAAATAAGTTTGTTTTAGTTTTAGTCATTTTAGAACTTAAACCTATTTCTGTTACCAAAGCAATAATTCTAATTTTCATTTAAAACAAATTTTGTTTGTTTTGTTTAGGTTTTAGTCAGTTTATGTGCTTGTCATTGTTTATTGTTTTTTGTTTCTTCTTGTTTATTTTTAATTTTTAATTAGCTTTTGTTTTTAGTTTTAGTACTTTTAGAAGTTAAATAGGAAAAAAAGAAATACAAATAAAAACTATTAACAGTGACAAAAGCACATACAATTACTAAAACTAAAATGAAAAACTTAAAGGGGTCATCGGGTGCCCATTTTCCACAAGTTGATATGATTCTTTAGGGTCTTAATGAAAAGTCTATACCATTGAGAAATTTTAACCAAAGTATGTAAGAGTAAAACAACACCCTTTTACCCTGTCAAAATCAGCTCTGTTCACAGCAAGCCGTTTCGGTGCATGTCCCTTTAAATGCTAATGAGCTCTGCTGACCCCGCCCCTCTCTTCTGTGGGGTGACGAGCAGTTCTCTGAGAGAAGGTAAACTTTATTCGCATTTAGCTGCGGAACTTGCTAACTAGCACATTATTAGGAAAGACAATTTGCAGAGATTCATAAAAAAACCTTATACTCACTTCTTCTGGAGGTGAAGCTGGATCACGAATGATTCGCGCGAACATAGACGCATTTAGACCGATCGGGGGCGCATTCCCTTCAAATGGCAGACTGATGACAGCTCACTCAGGGCGGGTCTAAGATAAAACACCGGTGTCAATCAACAATCGTGGGAGGGGCCTGAGTCTGTGTGACGTCACTGTGCCAAGAATCTGAGAACGGCTTGATTTTAGAAAGGGGTTATTATTTATGAGGATTTTTAAAAAACACTAGGTGCATTTTTATCACTATAGGGTGGTTGTGTACACACACTGCCACACACATTTCAGTTCAAACAACATGTAAAAGTGAATTTTGCATCCGATGACGCCTTCAAAAAAAAATTTAAATGAAAATTAGAAATGTTGCCATAGCAACTAACTGAAATAAGTTTAATTTCTAAAATTACTAAAAGTAAAATAAAAATAAGCTAAAGCTAATTAGACAAAAAAATAATAATAATATATATATATATATATATATATATATATATATATATAAATCTAAATAAATAAAATTAACTAAAACTAATATCAATAGCAAAGTACAAAATTTCAACTAAATGAAAACTAAAAATGTACAAATAAAAGCTAATTCCAATAGGCTATATATAATATATTGAAATAGAATACATCAGTCTGTATGTGTCTGTTTGTGTGTAGAGTTTAAGAAGAGCTATGAGAACGACACTCAGAGCAGTGATAACGTGAACTTCTTGCGCGTGGGCTGGTCGTCCAAACAGCTGACCACACTGAAGCCCATTCTGTCGGACATCGAGTATCTGCAGGACCAGCATCTGCTGCTGACCGTCAAATCCCTGGACGGCTACGAGTCCTACGGTACGTATCCTTAATAAGCAGCATCAATCATATTATTAAGCAGACTGTTGATATAAATGTGTCAACACTTCAACCAGCTTGAACATAAACTAAGTTCCTCAGCTAGATGCTCTTTAAACTTCCTAAACCTGTAAGACCTCAGAAGAAGAGCACGTAGCACCATCTTGTGGTAGAGCTGGGAATACATTGCAATATACTTGTGTGATTTGTGTTCTAGTTTATTCAGCTGCTCACACACATTTTCAAAACTTTGCCTCTTTTTTTTTTTTTTTTTTACTTTACACACAAATCTAAGAATTGCACACAAAATGCAAAATGCTTCACATCTCTTGCAAAATGAAGCACTGCATTCAGAATATCTCAAAAGCAAACATTTACAAACACCTTTGCCATAATATTAATTCCTGTTAGATTTGTGTGTGTTACATAGAGAACTGTGTGTTGTGTTTTACAAAAAGTGTTTTCTGAAATTGAAAACATTTAGTCAAAGGCTCAGAATAGTGTCTGGTTTTGTAGATCTGAGTGTGCTTCTGCTGTTTGAGTGACAGCTTTCAGAAACTGTGAGAAAGTAAAGATTGTGTGTGTAAGCAGCTGAAAAACACTGTAAAGACCAGAAGAAACATTGTGCTTTGTGTGTTTTGGTTTATTTTATTTTATTTTATTATTTTATGAATTTGAATTGAATTAAAAGCATTTAATTGTGTGTGTGTGTGTGTGTGTGTGTGTGTGCATGCATGCAGGTGAGTGTGTTCTGGCGCTGAAATCTATGATTGGCAGCACAGCGCAGCAGTTCCACACTTACCTGTCTCACCGCGGTGAAGAAACCGGTAACATCCGCGGCTCCATGAGGGTCCGAGTCCCGTCTGAACGCATGGGAACGAGAGAACGACTCTACGGTACATTATATACAGAAATTATATTTGTTTTTGTCATATAAATATAAATATATATACACACACACAATGAGTCATTTGTTTGTCTCTCATCTTCAGAGTGGATCAGTGTGGATAAGGACGAGACGGGCGGACCGAAGGGCAGGACTCTGCCTCCTCGAGCCGGACACGACTATGTCAAGTGAGTCCAGATACATGATTCATCTGACACTCGTCATCATCAGGAGTTTCATTCTGACGCGTTTGTTCCTGCAGACCGTCCAGCAGCAGGAGGCTTGGCTCAGCTGACCTCGGGAAACTCTCAGAGGAAGGAGAGAAGAGCGTCACAGGACGACACACACACACACACTCCTGCAAAGAGGAGAGCGCACAGAACAGGTGAACACACCCTCTCACACACACACACACACACACACACACACACTCAACACACACACACTCCTGCAAAGAGGAGAGCGCACAGAACAGGTGAACACACCCTCTCACACACACACACACACACACACACACACACACACACTCAACACACACACACTCCTGCAAAGAGGAGAGCGCACAGAACAGGTGAACACACACACTCAACACACACACACACTCAACACACACACACTCCTGCAAAGAGGAGAGCGCACAGAACAGGTGAACACACCCTCTCACACACACACACACACACACACACACTCAACACACACACACTCCTGCAAAGAGGAGAGCGCACAGAACAGGTGAACACACCCTCACACACACACACACACACACACACACACACACACACACTCAACACACACACACTCCTGCAAAGAGGAGAGCGCACAGAACAGGTGAACACACCCTCACACACACACACACACACTCAACACACACACACACACACTCAACACACACACACTCCTGCAAAGAGGAGAGCGCACAGAACAGGTGAACACACCCTCACACACACACACACTCAACACACACACACACACACACACAAGTCAAGTCAAGTCACCTTTATTTATATAGCGCTTTTACAATACAGATTGTGTCAAAGCACTTAACAGTATCAAATTGGAGGATAGAGTGTCAGTAATGTATAATGATAAGATTAAACACTCAATTTTCAATTTCCAGTTAAAGGCATTTCATTATTGAATTCAGAGATGTCATTGTCTAGCTCAGTTTAGTTTAAATAGTATCTGTGCAATCAAATCGGCAATAATCGCTAGAAATGAAGTGTCCCCAACTGAGCAAGCCAGAGGCGACAGCGGCAAGGAACCAAAACTCGCTCCGAGACAGAATGGAGAAAAACACCTTGGGAGAAACCAGACTCAGTCGGGGGGCCAGTTCTCCTCTGACCAGACGAAACCCGCAGTTCAAAAGTTTATATTTCTATTCTAATTTTGTTGCAATTTCTAACAATAGTAGTATTATGTAGTTAGGTATTTTATTATATTTTAGTTATTTTGTTATATTTTAGTTTTATTGTATTTTAATCGAGGTCTTCACTGGGGATCTGTCTCTGGGGGTCATCTGGGTGTCCTGGTCTCCGCTGACGATCAGGGCTGTAGACATCATCTCTTGGTGCTGATCCACCATCTGATCGGATACGGACTGAGAAACAGACTAGGAAAGAAACAGACAAATATTAGCGTAGATGCCATTCTACTTACGATGTAACGAATACACCGTGTGTTATGGGGAGTGTTCCCGGTTCCGGTTGATCTAATTAATGCAGCCTAACAATCCTTTAACGGATTTGAATAATAGAAGCGTATTAATGTGTTATGTGTAAGCCAGGCTAAAGAGATGGGTCTTTAATCTAGATTTAAACTGACAGAGTGTGTCTGCCTCCCGAACAGTGTTAGGTAGACTGTTCCAGAGTTTGGGTGCTAAATAGGAATAGGATCTGCCGCCCGCAGTCGATTTTGATATTCTAGATATTATCAAACGGCCAGAGTTTTGAGAACGCAGCGGACGTGGAGGACTATAATGTGATAAGAGCTCGCTCAAGTACTGAGGAGCTAAACCATTCAGGGCTTTATAAGTAATTAACAAGATTTTAAAATCTATCCGATGCTTGATAGGGAGCCAGTGCAGTGTTGACAGAACCGGGCTAATATGGTCATATTTCCTGGTTCTAGTAAGGACTCTAGCTGCTGCATTTTGGACCAACTGTAGTTTGTTGATCAAGCGTGCAGAACAACCACCCAATAATGCATTACAATAGTCTAACCTTGAGATCATAAACGCATGAATTAACATTTCTGCATTTGACACACACACACACTCCTGCAAAGAGGAGAGTGCACAGAACAGGTGAACACACTCTCTCACACACACACTCAACACACACACACACACACACTCTCTCTCTCTCACACACACACACTCAACACACACACACACACACACACACACACACACTCAACACACACACACACACACACACACACTCAACACACACACACACACACACACACACACACACACACACACACACACACACTCAACACACACACACTCACACACACACTCAACACACACACACTCAACACACACACTCAACACACACACACACACACACACACACACACACACACACACACATAGTATCATTGGTATACTATTTTATTTTATTTATTAATTTTAGCCAAACAGTTATTATTTTATTAAATAAATAATCATTATTATTTTATTATTAATTTTATATTATTATTTTCATTTATCTTTATTATCATTACTAAATGAATCATCATCATAATGATAATGAAATATCATTACTGAAAGAAGAGAAGTTTAAGATTTTTATATTGTATTTAATTTAATTTTCCATTTATTTTATTGCAGGTATTTTTGTTGTTGTTGTAGTCATTTTAGTACTTTAATTTAAACAACAATAAGAAATGTTGCCTTGGTAACAAGCTGAAATAAAATAAGTTTACATTTTATTTTATTAAATAATTTATTATTATTATTATTATTATTATTATTGTCATTTATTATTATAATTTTATTTTGTTTCAGTTAACACTTATTTCAAGTAATGAATATGTTTTAGAATGTGTTTGATGGTTTAGATTTAGCTTTAGTTAACAATAATTACTTTTACTTTGATATTCATTCTTGTGAAATCCCGTCTGTTTGGTTCTGTCAGAGGTAAACAGGATCCGTTCGAGGGTGACGTCACGACATGCAAAAACAGCTTCAATAACCCCGCCTACTACATTCTAGAAGGTGTTCCCAACCAATCTGCTGCTCTGGCCTCCGACATGCTCCCTAGCTCCGCCCTCCCTCCGCTAGCCAATAAAACAGCTCCTCCTGCAGGCGGTGTGGGGAAAAGCAAGCCGCCCAGTGGAAGTTCGGCGCCGGGTCGCAGGCAGACGTCTGGACGCCCGGTTCGGCCCATCAGCGAGGAAGGGTCCTCGGAGGATGATGGGAACATCGGATCTCTAAATCGCCCCCCACCTGATTTCCCTCCTCCTCCGCTGCCCAAAGGAGCTCTGGAGACGGTGGAGAACTCGTTCGGAAAACCGCAAAAACTCACCGACGTCAAGATCCCGCCCCCGTCTGCGGTTCCGTCCAATCCGCTGTCGTCGCCCGGCTTCGTACCGCCCTCTGGGGGAGGAGGCGTGGCCTTCTGCCTGGATGCTCCGCCCACAATGAGCCCGAGCTCTGCCCCTTTCCGGCGAGGAGGCGGGGCCTCGGGACTGGACGACCAGTCGTGTTCAGTGCTGCAGATGGCCAAGACTCTGAGTGAAGTGGAGTATCCTTCGGGGAGAGGCGTCTTGAAGACGAGTGCTCCTCACATCAGAGGCCTGACCTTCCCTCCGCGCTCCATACAGGAGGAGAGCATCGCAGAAGACCTGCCCGAGGAGGTGACAACGCAAAATACACACGCACTGCGTTCATTTACACACCGGCAGCTCATAATCCAGCGTTTGCAGTGTCTCGAAGCAGCCTGTGTCTTGGAATATTTGATTTAATTCTTATAGTAAATATAAATATTTTAACTTATATTAATTTTATAATGTTAAAATATTGAAATAATAATAAGAAAAAAGAAAAAAATACTTTTTTAATTTTGTTAATAATAATATTAAGTATTATTAATAATGGCAATTAACAATTATTAATAATAATATTTATTAATATGAAATAAGATTTATTACATTGTTAATAATAATAGCAACAATAATTAGTAATAATAGTATTTTATTATTTAAATTATTTAAATTTGTTATTGTAATATTTTATTAATTATATAATATAAGAATAATAAGAAGAATAATATAAATATAAGAATAATATTTTAATAAGAAGAAAAATAAAATATTTTTAATTATTGTAATAACAATAATAATATTAAGTATTATTAATAATGGCAATTAACAATTATTAATAATAATATTTATTCATATAAAATAAGATTTATTACATTGTTAATAATAATAGCAACAATAATTAGTAATAATAGTATTTTGTTTACTTGTTATTCTAATATTGTATTAATTTTCTAATGTAAAATATTGAAATAATAACTTCCTCACAGAGGACTGATATCACACTTCAGTAAGCCTAGGATTTGACAACAACATTATAATAATATGATGTGAATCGTCCAGCCGACAAATACATTTCTCATTAAAGCAGGGAATGATTGTACTCTTGCCTTACAGAATAAATTATTATTTTGTTATTACGTGTTGTTAATAATAACAAGAAGTCATTAATAATAATTATTCATTTATAATTTCATATTAAATATTTAAATTATGATGATAATAATAAAAATCAAGAAAGCTGAGAAAATTGCATTTTTGTCAAATACTACATCTGTATCATATTCAGTCCGAAGCGGAGATGCAGTAGATGGCTTCCATCAGTGAGATCGCTCGTTTCTGCGTCTTCCTCGTCTGTGTTTTTGATCGCCACTTTCTAGACTCATTCAGGAGATGCGTAGCAGCGCCCCCTAGCGTGCAACAGTGAAAACACGTGAAGTTCGGTGTTTGGCGGGGAAAGAGTTAATTAGTGTTGGTTGTTGTGGCAGGGTCTGTGGCGTGACGAGAGCAGCAGCAGCAGTCTGTCGGTGGAGAGCAGCGTCGGAGAGTGGCTCCAGAAGCTCGGTCTGCAGCATTACGAGGAAGGTCTGCTTCACAACGGCTGGGACGACCTGGAGTTCCTCAGGTGCGTTACATCAGCGCTTCTCAAACTTTTTACAGTGGCGTACCCACACTTAGACTCCAGTCACATCTTTTCCATTAAGGAACAGTATTTGCCTCCTTAAATTGATTTACAGGTGCATTTTTTTTTACCTTTAGTGAGTTTTTCTAGCCTTATTAATTGTAGATCATGTTTTATGTCATATTCTTAAGATGCCATTAAGTGTATTATTAACATAATAAATAAAGCAATAAATGATGGCAAAATGAAGTGAAACTTGTGGATTTAAAACTAAAATCACCAGTAGGTGGCGACAAGTCACTGTCTTAATGAGCGAAGTGTAGCGTCATTCATTCATTCAGTAACGAAGCAAATGGCTGAATGCGTTATTAATCACGGACTCTGAATCGTTCACTAACGAAACACCGCTGTTGTTTGGAGACACACACCAGTTCTGTTGGAACTATTATTATTTTGTTGTAAAATATAACAAACAATAATTGGCAATATTGTGTTTAAAATGTTCACCTTTTTTGTTGAGCTGTTATATAAAATAAATTGCAATCGTTTGTATATTCAGGGAAAATTGCTTGTATTTTAATCATGAAAAGCCATAACTGCCACAGGCTATGCTTCTGTATCTCTATGTATAGTCCGTGTGAAGATCTGAACCGCGGTTAGATCACGCCTCCACGCCAGATAATTAACACGCCAGATCCCGTCAGAAAATATCCGATTTGTCTGGTGACAGAACAACTCTTCAGCGAAGTAGTCTAATACCCAAAACCTGTTAACAGCAAGTCTCGTCTGATAGTATCTTCATCTGAGCAGCACAAATTTAATAAGCACTGTTATACTGCTTCAAAACAACGTCCCATAAACCTTGAGTTTCCATAAACATTCCCTCGTATCTCTTATTGATGAAGACAAACAGCCCTTGAAACACAGTCATAAGACTAAACAACAATGGAAAATGGTATGAAAACAACTATAATATAAATGACCAATCAGTTAATAAATCAATGAATCGGGTATATAAATGACTGTAATGATTATTATTTATAGCAATAGCCAACAATACATTATATGGGTCAAAATTATCCATTTTTCTTTTATGCCAAAAATCATTAGGATATTAAGTAAAGATCATGTTCCATGAAGATATTTTGTAAATCTCCTACCGTGAATATATCAAAACTTAATTTTTGATTAGTAATATGCATTGCTCAGAACTTCATTTGGACAACTTTTAAAGGTGATTTTCTCAATATTTAGATTTTTTTGCACCCTCAGATTCCAGATTTTCAAATAGTTGCATCTCAGCCAAATATTGTCCAACAAACCATACATCAATGGAAAGATTATTTATAAATCTCAATTTCAAAAAAATGTACACTTATGACTGTTTTTTTGGTCCAGGGTCACAAATGTAGTCATGTACAATAGGCATTTAATTTGAGTTATTAGTTATTTCTCCTGTTTTCAGAAGGTTTCATGTTGTATATTGTTAATTTAATGTCTATTAAAATTTGTCAGTGTCATTATTCATATTAATTATTATAAATAAAATGTTAATGTTAGAAAGCAAAACAGTTTAGACAGCCATAAGTTTAATACCATAATTTTACTGTTTTAAAATTATTATTATTATTATTAAATACTTATTTTACCATACTGTAGGGTTAGTATTATGTAAAATGCAAAAACACCATAAAAGTGTCATGAACTTTGACAAATGTAGTAAGTCTTGTGAAAATCCAATTTTTAAAAATTAGATATATATGCAATTTTTTTTAGAAATCTTCCTGTTGTGTATTTTTAGTTAAATAGTTAAAGTTAAATATTTATTACCGTACAGTAGGGTTAGTATTATTACTGTAGTAATATATGATATGATTTAGTTTTTATAATTAAACAAATAAAAGGTGTAATTTGCAAAAAGTATGACAAAACATTGACAAATCATATAGGTATCCAAAATGTTATTAGTTATTTATATTATTTTTTAGCAGGTTGCTTTTTACTGTTTTTTTTTCTCTCAGCGCTGCTCAGGAAGATCCAAACACACTTGATTGTGATTAGAATTTTCATAAATATATTTTTAGTTAGATTTCAGAATACAAGCTTCTCATCCAATCACGTGTCTCTCCTGCAGTGACATCACAGAGGAGGATCTGGAGGAGGCGGGCGTTCATGACCCCGCCCACAAGAAAATACTGTTGGCCAGCTTAAAGCAACAGCAGCAGCAGAAATGATCCGATCCAGATCTGAACTGAGAAACTTTGCACTGGTAGAGAAAGTGGTTTTAATTTAATCCGATGTAATAAAGCTGGTCGTTTTAGTTCATAATATTATTTAAACGTCAGAAAGGATGTGTCACTACAGCCCCGCCCCTCAACTTCCTGTCGTCTGCATCCGGAGGAAGTGACATCATCAGAACATTCCTCACCTTTGGTGACTGAAGTGTTAATTATGAACCGTTTGTTTTTCTTGCATGTTTTATGACTTTAAAGGAAAGGGAAAAGCCAAAATCAGCAGCTCACTGTGTTCGTACGTTTGCGTTCGTTTCTCTGCCTTCGTTTGTACGAAATCAATCAAATCCCGATCAGGAGCCTCTCCTGTGGTTTGTGTGGAGGTTTATAACAGGTTTATAACACGATATCATCAGCAGGTGGCTCTCTGGATGTTCAGCGCTTCATTTGAGATGTGAATCTTTGTTCGTTCATTCAATATGATTCTGATTCAGATGCATTTTGATTCGTTCGGGATGAAATCGCGTCTTGCTGTTCGGATTCAGTGTTTGTGTCTCGATCTCGAGTTTCCACGTCAGTCTTGTTTCAGATGAGCTTCGGTTTGGAAAGCTGTCAGAGTTGTACCTCGTCCTGTAATGAATCACTCCGTGGAAACACAGCTGTAGTCTTTCTGTTTGGATCTTATAGCAGGAAAACCGTTTGTTTTATTTAACAGTGTCTTTAATATTATTATAATTGGGGTGTTTCTCCTAAAATGCATGTATATGTTCTTGCATAGTTGTTTTGTGCATTAAGTTTTAACATTATACGTTTCTCGCCTGTCATTCATAATTATAATCCTTTGAATATTATTAACTGTTTAATTCTGTGTTGTTGTAAGTTAATATTGTGTTTGAGTTTCTGTCCCTTTAATGTATTTTTGTTTTTCCTTTTTTCAATTTAATAAAAATAAAAATCTAATGTGCCTTCATGTTCAGTAAAGGAAAGTGTGTCACGTTTTCTTGGCTATATATATATATATATATATATATATACCAAATAGACTGAAATAAAGTACAGGCTTATCACCTGTTTGATTGAGACATGTTTACTAAATAACCAAAAATATTTGTGTAATTTAGTAATATTATTATATATTCAATAATGTATGTCTGTGTTTCCGAAAATACTGCAGAATTTTTTCTCTTCATTAACGTCACATTTTATTTTCAAAGTCTAACAAAAAAAAAAAAAAGTTATTTTCAAAACTTTACTATCTTACTATATTTGTCCATCTATTGACTTTTTTTTTTTAAGTATTAAGAACTGAATCATGCTGGAATATTCCTGCCAAGATTAATAATTATCTAAAACTAATAACATAAAAAAAATAGCTTGAAATGAACTATTAACTGAAAATAAAATTTTCAGCTAGTTTCCAAAGTAATATTTCTCATTTTCATTTTGTTTAACTTGATGTACTAAAACTGAAATAAAAAAAATTAATAAAAACTATATAGACATTAAAAGAAATGACTAAATTAATAAAACTTCAAAAAATCAAAGTATTGACAAATTATAACGGCATCTTATCAAAACTAAAACAATGTGAATGTATAGGACTGGAGAAGCTCTTTATTTTCACTCTTTATTTTGTCATTTTTATGGATTATATACAGCAGATCATTCATGAAATACATGGCGTGCACTGGAGCCAGGAAACATTTAAAAAAAGAAACTACATCGTATTTATATTAATATTTACAAAATATTTTTCAATAAAAGCCTAGCTTAAAAAAATCATCCCAACATTTTTTTTTTTTGTTTGTTTGTTTGTTTGTTTTTCTTTTTTCCTTTAATAAATTAACTACAAGTGGCTTAACAATGCTTGTTTCTGGGGTCACACACACTCTTACACACACACACACACACACACACACACACACACATCAAATCCATCTTCAAAGAGCTTGAACCGCATGAGAAATTCATCAATAAGATGCAGGTCTGTCATCATTCTGATCCTGAATCCTTAAACTCACCCAGAAACCGTTGAGTTCTGGAAGAATAAAAACAAGCTGGAATATTAATATTTAAGATTAGACTTCTAATTTAGGTACGGATCATTAATAAACCCATAATCTGCGGTGAATATTTGGTTACAGCTCCTCTAATCGCATTACAGTTCCTTCTCATTCGACGTCTCTTCCTGAAGACCTGAATTGATTTCTCGTTCTGAAGCACAAACGCTTCTGGACCTTCATTTAAGAGGAAATGAGGAACTCATTTACTGACAATTTAAGGGATGTTGATGTGGATCTATAGGGTGTCTCTTCAGCATTAAGAGGAAAATAAGAGGAAACGGACCCGATGAACACAAATAATGGACTACACAGACATACACACATCAGAAGCGCCAACATGACAATAAATTAATCATGAGGGCCCGTATTCACAAAACACTGGTTTTATCTCACCATTAAGCGTTCTCCTAAATAGCAGTAAAAAAGATTTTTCTCTTAAAACCTATTCACAAAGCTGCTGAGACGAACTTGAGAGCAGTCTCCAGCTCAGAGTAAAGGGGGCGGGGTTTACCTCGTTGCTATGGGTGATGTCAGCATGCTTATTAACTATGCACACAGTGATTGGCTGATAGTCTCTGTCAGAGATTTACTCATAGAAATATTGTAGAGCGCGATTTGTTATGTAGCCATATTCAAATAAAGGTTTAAAAATAAAAATGTTAATTGCCACATTCAAATAAAGATTTTAAAATGCAGGCTAAGCGTCAATAATTAAACAAGTATAAGTTCAGCTAATTGTCAGACTCTTAAATGTATGCTTCTCAAAAACAGTTCGCGGATATGCATATAAACAGCCTTTTAATTAACAGGGTAGAATAATCATAGCTGATAGTGAGACATGCAAACATAAAAGAAAACCAAACTGGACGCAAGAACATCTGTTACTCGTTAATGAAAACAAAAAAGGAAAATTTGGAGTTGGGATAAGATGCTTCAAGAAACCTACCAGCGAAGCTCCCGAGAAACTCTACACAAAGCATGCTCACACCAAATGTTGATTTCATTTAGTTAATAGAAGTTAATTGATAAAGAAAATCTATTTATGACTATTTTTGACAGCATGTTTAGGCACAAGCAGGAGGTTTCTTGAAGCAGAGACACAGTTCTTCTGGATTTAGTCTCAGTTTGTTCTGGTTCTTCATGTGACTCCAGACACACTGATGATGATCAGATCAGACAAATCTCACTGGATTATTATAATTAATGGCTAAATGAATGTTTGGGAATGTAAACTGATATTTCCTCCTGACACACTACAGCAAAAGATAGAAATAACCGACTTAAAACCATTTTTAGCTGCTGATAATACTAGTGTTCTGATCATTTTGGCCACCGCTGTACTCTTAGAGCAAAAATTTAGGACTGACGCCCACACTCTTAAAAATAAAGGTGCTTAAAAGGTTCTTCACGGCGATGCCATTTTTGAAGAACCATTCAGTCAAGTCATGTCTTTCTTACCTGTTTATAATCTGAAGAACCTTCTTTCGCCAAGAACCTTTTGTGAAACATATGTTAAAGGTTCATTATAGATGAAAAAGGCATCGTGAAGCACCTTTATTTTGAAGAGTGCATTGTTTTGAAGATCATTTGTGAGCTACTTTTAGACGCCTTAAGATGTTTTGTGAATACGGGCCCAGGAGTCCAGCTCTACGCAAATCAATCGACAGAACAGAACTCGCAGTAGACGCACGAAGCGGAGTCTCTAGAACAGGTTGGTCTTGATTGTGTTGGGTTTCCGGTGGAACGAGGACAGAACGCCCGCGAAGGGCCCGGACGCCATACTGTCCGCCGGCTGCCAGGCCTTCAGCAGGTCCTGGGTCTGGACGGTGCTGGGCCACGGCGAGCTCTTGAGGCCCTGGTGGATGGAGGGCGAGATGGAGGCATTGGTGAAGGCGGCCGAGGAGCCCGAGACCGGGCTGGGGCTGAGGCTGCTGGCCCCGGGGCTGCCCATGTTCCCGGAGCCGGGCAGAGACGCCGTGCTGTCGGGCGTCGGGCTGCAGGTCGACTCTTTAGACTCGTCGTCTTCAGAGGAAGAGCGGTTCTCGCCCGACTTCTTGCCGCCGGAGCCGTTGGCGCCGCGTTCGCTCCTTTGGAGTTGGCGGCGCGTTCTTGTTTACGAAACTTGGCGCGTCGGTTCTGGAACCAAACCTGAGGAAGAAAATACACTCTTAAGAATCAAGGTCCCAAATCAGGGTTTTCACAGTGATGCCACCAGTTTTGGTTCCCCAAAGAACCTTTCAGGGAACAGTTCTTAAAATAATAATTTTTTCTTAATGTGAAGAACATTTTAATAATCTAAAGAAGCTTTTTCCACTGTAAAGATCCTTTTGTAAAATGAAAAGGTTCCATGGATGGTAAACGTTCTTTGTGGAACCATTAATGCCGATAAAGAACCTTTATTTTTAAGTGTGTAAAGGGCATTTCACAACCGTGCTGTAGAAGAACCATTTGTGTTTCCTCACAGAACCTTCCAGTGTATTTTTGAAGAACATCTTAAAATCCTTAACACTTAAAAATGATGGTTCTTGATTGGCTTTGATGGTTCCAAGAAGAACCTTTAACATCCACAGAACCTTTGAATGCACAAAAGGTTGTTTATAGTAGAAAAAACATTCTTTAGATGATTAAAATGTTCTTCACACACACACACACACAAAAAGGTTAGGAACTGATCACTGAAAGATTCTTTAGGAACCAAAAATGCCTTTTAGGACCTTTATTTTTTTTGTGTTTTTTCACTATAGACTCTTAAAAATAAAGTTTCCAAAAGTGGGTTTTAATATTGATACCATTGAAGAACCATTTCTGGCTCCCCAAAGAACCTTTCAGTGAAAAGTTCTTTAAGGAACCATTTTTTCTTAGTGTGAAGAACATTTTTAGAACATTTTTTCCACAATAAATAATGAAGGGCGTTTTCTGCTGTAGCAGAACCATCCTCACAGAACCTCCTGGTTTTTTTCCATGGAACCTTTTCCTGAAATTCTTTATAAAAACTGTTCTTCACACTATTAAAAAAAAAACTTTCATTTAGGAACTGTTCGTAAAAGGGTTCTTTGGGGAACCAAAAATGGGTCTTCTATGAAACTGCTGCAAAAACACCCTTCTGGGACCTTTATTTTAAGTGTTTTTCCACTATAAACTCTTTCAAATAAAGTTTCAGAAAGTGGGTTTTAACATTGATGCCATAGAAGAAGCATTTTTGGTTCCCCAAAGAAAAATGGTTCTGTAAAGTACCATTTTTTCTTAGTGTGAATAACATAAAAAAATATATAAAATATATATATCGCTATAAAGAAACTTTTGTGGAATGGAAAGATTTCATAGTTGTTAAAGGTTCTAAATTGAACCACTGATGTCAATAAAGAACCTTTATTATTAAGAGTGTGGAACCTTTATATTCCACAAAAATCATCTCCACACCAAGAAAAATAAAAATGGCCCGTCGGTTCTGGAACCAAACCTGAGGAAGAGTGATGTAAATCTACATCTACACCAAAAAATCCAAAAGTCCTTTTTTTGTAAATATGTCATAGACAAAGCATTTTTGGTTCCTTAAAAAACATTTCAGTGATCAGTTCTTAAAAGAATCCTTTTTAATTAGTGTGAAGAACATCTCAATCATCTAAAGAACCTTTTTATTCAACCTTATCACCAAGAAACTCTTCCGAGAGAAAATGAAAGGATGTGCCTGTCTGAATTTATATCTATAATGAGTTCTGGAAGAGTAAAAAACATTATGAAGAACATTAATATTTAAGATTAGACTGGTAATTTAGGAACGGATCATTAATAAACCCATAATCAGTTGTGAATATTTGGTTACAGCTCTTCTAATCGCATTATATTTTTTTCAGTGTAAGATGTTTCTCCATAAATCTCTCTTCGTGAAGACAAATGATTTGTCATTTCTCCTGCTGGACTAAACATTTCTGCACCTTCATTTAAGAGGAAATGAAGAGCTAATTTACTGACAACAGCATCATTCTGGATACTGATGTGCATCTATAAGGCGTCGATCTTCCTTTAGTGGTTCCATGGATGATGAAGGTTCTTCATAGAACCATGGAGGCCAACAAAGAACCTTTATTTTTAAGAGCGTGAAACCTTTCCATTCCACAAAAGATTTAAAAAACAAAGAAATAAAAATGTTCTTCACGCTAAGAAAAAATGCTGAAATACTGAAAGCTTCTCAGAAATGGTTCTTCTATGGCATCCCTGCGAAATCCCTCTTTATTTTTAAGAGCGCAGACAGATTATAGCTGCTATAAATCAATCTAATAAAATCAACTAAATTAATTACATTTGGAAGCGTCTGCGAACAGCGCTGCAGGCAAAAAAGCGAGACCCAGATATTCAAATCAGCCAAAATTCAATTTGTTTGGTTAGATTTTTATACGAATAAAAATTTGTATAAATAGCACTTTTTTTGTATTTTGCATGCCATTTATATGCATAAACTGACTTTGGCGTGACTTACGCATTTTTGCGTGCATATAATACGCACCTACCCCACACCCCTAAACCTAATTATTGCGTATCATATGCACGCCGAAGACAATTTCTGCGTATAAATAGTACGCCGAATAGAAACAGAAAAACGTGCCATTTATACGCAGAAACTGACTTTGGCGTGCATATAATACGCATTTTTTGCGTGCATATAATACGCACCTACCCCACACCCCTAAACCTATTGCGTATCATACGCACGCCGAAGTCAATTTCTGCGTATAAATAGTACGCCGCATTTTTAAAGTAAAAACGCTTCTGAAAATCAGTCCTGGACTTCTGGAGACTTACTTGCACCCGGGCCTCGGTCAGGTCGATCTTTAGCGCCAGCTCCTCGCGCGTGTAGATGTCTGGGTAATGCGTCTCCGCGAAGACGCGCTCCAGCTCCTTCAGCTGAGAGCTCGTGAAGGTCGTGCGGATCCGCCGCTGCTTGCGCTTCTCGTTCAGACCGGAGGGGTCCGAGAAGAACTTGTACGGGACTGAAAGAGGAACGAAGATCAGGAGAGATTTGTGGCGCGGTTTAAGAGGAAATATGTGAGGCAAGGAAAGAAAGACAGAGATGAACTCCTGTTTATAAGATCGCTTACAAATACATTTTCTCTTAAACAATCAGAATCGCGTTTTTCTGCATTTCATTCTGTAGAAGCGCGCCGAGAAAATCAGTCCCATAAAGTATACAAATAATATTTGTGGCGTCAGTTTATGAGAGTATTTTAGACTTTACTGTTATTAAATTATACATTTTTACTTTTAAATTATAGGCCTCCTAATTCTGTGAAAATTCCGTGAATATAATATTTATATTTGGTCTATAATTTACCGCACAGAAATATCAGTCGAGACAGGATGAATTCGTTTCTCGTTTTCATATCCAATAAACGCTCTGTTTAATTATAGATCTGTGGGACGTAATTAAATTAATTACTTTAAATGAATTTGCGCGTCAAATTATATAACATAAATTAATTAAATTCAGTCCCATTTAACTCTTAAAACTAGGATTCTAGTTTGACTTTGCAACTGAGTATCGGCTTTTCATAATTAAATCATTCAAAATGAGATTTATATTTTAAAATAAGAAAAAATTGTTTTAGGTGGATCACCTGTTCACGGATTTCTGGAACTGAGTGATGCGTTTATCATTTGACACCTGTTATATTTTATAAGCCACACTGTATTTGTGTCCCTGCAGCACAGAAGCAGTCATAAGCAGCACAGCTATATTTGTAGCAATAGCCAACAATACATTGTATGGGTTAAAATGATCGATTTTTCTTTTATGCCAATAATCATTAGGATATTAAGTAAAGATCCATGAAGATATTTTATAAATTTCCTACATCAAAACGTATTTTTTGATTAGTAGGCTAATATGCATTGCTAAGAACTTAATTTGAACAACTTTAAAGGAGATTTTCTCAATATTTAGATTTTTTTGCAGATTTTCAAATAGTCGTATCTCAGACAAATATTGTCCGATCCTAACAAACCATACATCAATGGAAAGCTTATTTATTCAGCAAATCTCAATTTCAAAAAATTGACCCTTTTTGTGCTCCAGGGTCATATATGAAGAGTTTCAAGCTCCCGTGTGACATTTTTTGGTCTAACTGTGTGTGATTTGCGCGGTGTGTGTGTTACCTGTGCTGTAAGGCGCGGGCTGGTGCTCCCTCAGCGCGCCCAGGGTGCAGCTGGCGGAACCGAGCGGAGCGCATCCCGGATTGGAGCTGAAGCCGGTTCGGATCGGGTTGTACTGGAACGTGTTGGCCTGGCTGCACGAGTTAAAGTCCGCGTACGCCGACGCCTCCATCGCCGCCATGCACGAGTCATACGTGTTCAGATACGAGTAATCCATTTTGTACATGTGGAGCGCGGACGGAGACGCGAAAGCTCCGGTTGCGGCGTCAAACTCCAGCGGAACGCGTGGTTTTCTCGCGGTATCCAGCGCGTGTCTCTCGGTGCCGGTGTTCCGGTGCTCTGCTGCGGCGGGCGGCTCGCGGTGTGTTTATAATAAAGTTGGTGTCCGGGAGACAATGGCGAGGCGGTGGTCTCTGTTTGCATGACAATGTCTCAGCGCTGAACGCCTCCTCCCCTCTGCTCCTCCATGCATCTCTAATGCACCTCCGCGTTAACCCTTTCCATCATCATCCTCATGGTCAGTTTCCATCTTTATATTTGCTCCTTTGAAATCTCCTTTCTGTGTTTACACTCTTAAAAATAGAGGATCTTCACAGCGATGCCATAGAAGAACCATTTTTGGTTCCACAGAGGTTCGGTTACACTTTATTTTAAGGTGTCATTGTTACAGTGTAGTTATACATTTAAGTACTGAGTAATATTAATTACTTACTATAGGGTTAGCAACAATTTATTGTTATTATAATAGTAAGTACATGTAACAAGGACACCTTAAAATAAATCATCTCTTTCTCGCCTTTTTATAATCTGAAGAGCCTTCTTTCGCCACAAAGAAGCTTTTGTGCAACAGAAAGGTTCTTCAGATGTTAAAGGCTCTTTATGGAACCATTTAGACAAAAAAGGTTCTTCTATGGCATCGTGAAGCACCTTTATTTTTAAGAGTGTATTCCGTTCAGCGTGCGCAGATATAATTTTAAATAAATGACTATTAATGGCTATTAAGACTAATGTCATTAGGGTGAGAATGGGCGAGTTTTCAAGAGCGGACGCATTCTAGCTCACGCTAAATGAATTGTGGGATTGTTTTAGCTTTAATGTGGCTCTGGTTGGTAGTGTGAGATGAAGTTTAATTTGATTGCAGGAATAATGGCCTTTATTTAAGACCGCACGCGAACCCCCTTCGAGTTGATGAGGGACAGACACGTGTAGACTTTAGACGCTGAATAAAATAAAATAAACGTGAGATCAGATGAAATTTTAATTAATGTCGCCTTAATTTTGTTCGTTTATTCGCCGTGTTTTCATCAGAAATGACGCGCGCGTCTCTTGAAGGAAACCTGCTGCTCACGATCACGCGCATCTGTTTGCTGTCAGTCACTATTACACACCAGAAA
This sequence comes from Onychostoma macrolepis, assembly GCF_012432095.1. NCBI lineage: Eukaryota > Metazoa > Chordata > Actinopteri > Cypriniformes > Cyprinidae > Onychostoma > Onychostoma macrolepis. The sequence continues at coordinate 30,677,900 of NC_081169.1, read as the reverse complement.
TCTCCAGAAATCATTTTATCTGAGAGTTCAATGTGATGCACCCACGAAACCACCCCCACCCCCCAAAAAAACACATTAAAAAATAATTAGACCGAAATTATCCATGCAGTTATAGCCACATTATCTTTGTTTACTTTATCAGTTTGCTTCGTTATGAATTGCTAATATTTAATCAAACAATAATTAACATTTAACATAAAAATCGGTTATCCATCCATCACTTTATTTTGATAGTCCACTTTAGAAATTCTACTAACTATAAGTAACTTTGCAACTACATTTGAACTAATTGTCATTCGTTAGCAACGACATGTCCACTCTCAGAGTAGGTTTAGGGTGAGTAGAATAAGCTGACAGATACTTGCAAAGTTTCTCATAGTCAGTATGTTGTGGACCCATCAAAATGAAGATATTAATCAGACGGTCTACTAATACTCTAATGACTGCTAGTTGACGTGTAGTTGCAAAGTTACTTACTGTTAGTAGAATGTCTAAAGTGGACTATCAGAATAAAGTGTTACCTAAAAAATCACATTCAAAATTATGCAATAATAATCGCATTAAACCAGAAACCTGCTATCAAATTAGGGACAAAATGCATTTGTATGTAAATGCGCCATATTTTAGCCATATGTGGCCCTGGAGCACAAAAGCAGTCATAAGCACAGGTATATTTAGTCAATACATTGTATGAGTCAAAATTATACATTTTTCTTTAATGCCAAAAATCATTAGTATATTAAGTAAAGATCATGAAGATATTTTGAAAATTTTCTACATCAAAACATAATTTTTGATTAGTAATATGCATTGCTAAGAACTTCATTTGGACAACTTTAAAGGTGATTTTCTCAATATTTAATTTTTTTTGCACCCTCAGATTCCAGATTTTCAAATAGTTGTATCTCAGACAAATATTGTCCAACAAACCATACATCAATGGAGATTATTTATTCAGATTTCATGTGATGTATAAATCTCAATTTCACAAAATTGACCCTCATGACTGGTTTTGCGCTCCAGGGCCACATATGTGTCATATCAAGGAACACGGATTCGTTTCAGGTGTTCGTTTGACTTCTGTCCCTGTAAGCAGCGGGAAGCTGCGCGGTTATCCCGGAGCGGCGCGGCGCGTCACGGCGCATTTGGCTGATTTCTGCTCCGCCGCCGCGCCCTTCAGACTCCATCCATCAGCGGCCGCATCATGCGCATCACCCGCGCGGATTAACGTCTGCACCGGGACGCGACGATAAACGCACGCCTGCAACAAGTCACCACGGATCCCGAGTGAAGCATCTCCGTAAACACCTGAGAGGAGCTCAGCATCTCGCTGAGGCCTTCAAAGATATCTTCAAAGCAAACCTGACATATGGCGTGCAAATGAACAGATATTACAATATAATGGGTATTAAACAAATACTAATAAAATAAAGCAAAGAATAAAAAACGAATAGGCAAAAGCAGAAACGAATTAATTAAATGGACTACTTGCAAATCAAGTCACCGTTAATTTGGCATTTAGAAATGAACAATGTATTATATTAAACTTAATTTGATTAATGAATATTTATATGCATAATGAATAATTATATGTTTATTATAATGTGTTGATTTATTAATATTAGATACTAATTATAATTTTATATTATGCACTAATGACACGCGGCAGTTCAGTATATATACAGGGAAAAGAGTTTATAGTCATGCATTTCAAATGGATCCATTTTAATTGTATGACTATAAACTTTTTTCCCTCGTAAAAATGACCTTAATTGTCAATAAATAAAGAGGTAACGCTTTACAATAAGGCTCATTGGTTAACATGAACTAAGTATGAACCATACTTCAGCATTTATTAATCTTATTCGATGTTAATTTCAACATTTACTAATGCTTTATGAAAATCAAAAGTTGTGCTTGTGAATATTAGTTAAGGCACTGTGAATTAACATGAACGACTGTATTTTCATTAACTAACGTAAGAAATGTATTGTTCGTTGTTCGTTACATTAACTAATGCAACCTTATTGTAAAGTGTTACCACAAAATAAAACGAGGTTACACTTTATTTTAAGGTGTCCGTGTTACAGTGCAATTATACATTTAAGTCTCGTGAAAATGCGTATACAGAAACAGAAAATCGTGCTATTGATACGCAGAAATTGACTTTGGCGTGTATATAATACGCATTTTTTTGCGTACATATGATACGCATCTAATCCTACCCACTGCGTATCATATGCACGTCAAAGTCAATTTCTGCGTATCAATACTACGCCAAATCGAAACAAACTCGTGCTACTGATACGCACTTTCATGAGATCGGGTTGTTTGTACTGAATAGCATTTGTTTGGTGACGTTTAGACCCGTAAATCGCATGGAAACCATAAAGACGCGTGGTTTTCTCTGGTGCCACCCGCTTTCAGACGGGTCACCGGAGCCATGCGTCACGCAGACGCGTCGCGTCTCATCCGTTCCCGATCCTTCATCCTCTCTCTCTCTCATCAATCTCTCTCTCTCATTAGCTCAATCTGCATTCAGCAGTGATCGGTCACCGGGAGACGCGCGCCTCGCTTTAATGGCCCGACCATCGGATGCGATTACTGTCAGCCAAACCAAACCAACCCAAACACAATTCAATTAGTCCCTCCGCTTTTCATTTCTTTATTTATTTCGTGCTCGGAAAATGCCTTTTTTGTGATGGCAAAGCAAAATATGAGTGTTTTAAAACTATGGATAAATTAATGGAGCCTCTCGGACGGTAAGTGCACTGGTTAGTGTAGGCTAACTATCGATCACCAGCGCGCATGCCAGAAACCACGCGCGCTTTAAAAAATGAAAAGCACTGAGCTGTCAATCACAGCTCTCACCTGTCAATCACAGCATCTCTCTCAGACCCCCGCCTGTTATTTACACAAGCGCCATGAATGAGAAAGAGCCTCGTTACTGTTTCCGTTAATCGCCAATGAATTTTAAAGGTGCCGGTCTGGTCGGGTCGGATCGGGATTAGAGCCCATTTTCAGGACAAACACTCGGATTTGAAAGTCAGATGCGAGCGCGGGGCTTTGAAGAGATTAGCGGGTGTGTGTGCAATGCTTAACACGGGTGAAGCAGGTTCACTTCTCCAGCAAACTCACAGATGACTTCTGATCCACAGCAGACTCCCCTCTGCAAATACAGAACAGAAACAGTTTCAGGCCAGATTTACACCCTCCAGGTCCAGTGCTTGAGATGACGGAAACTGTTGCATTTATTATTAACGTCTCTTCTATGTTAAGACATAAAACGGGCGATAAATAATTAGCAATATAGTCGGTTCTGTCCAAATAAATGATAACAAAACACTCTGCAAAGTAAACGTTCTTTATTGGCATCGATGCTTCCATCGAGTACTTTTAACATCCATTGCACAAAAGGTTATTTATAGCTACTAGAAAAGGTGGTTCTTATTTAAATGTTCTTCACATTAAAAAAAAAAAAAAGGTTGTTTTAAGAACTGATCACCGAAACGTTCTTTCGGGAACCAAATATTGTTCTTCTATGAGCTACTGCAAAAAATAAAATAAAATAAAAATAATAATAATAAAATTTATAATTTAACAATAATTCAATTAGTATCTTCAAAAACAAATTGCACGAAAACCATCGAAAGTTACTGACTAACTGCGTTTATTAAGTAACTTTTAGTTCAGTGGCACTAATGCATTCTTTTATTTACTATATACGCATTTATCAGAAATAAATCTCCTGCAACTGAATTTGACCATTAATTGTTTTTTTTTCTTCCCCGGACGCTTTGAATCGATTATTTGAAATAGTCACAAAAGTGTCTAATAAACCAATACATATAGGCCTATATTAGAATATTCTGAAATATATCAAACGTTAGACAAAACCAAACAGGCCGTCGTTGTACTTTATATATCTGAGGCTTTTTTTTTTTTTTACTAAAGAACTCTGATGGATTTCTGACATTTACATACATTTATGTTAAACAAACAGAAAAAAGAGCCAGTTTCCTACTGATGCATGTTTATGAAACATCAAAAATAGCGTCATATTCAGTGGTTGCTGATGGAGTGCGTTGTGTGTGTGTTGAGTGTGTTGTGTATGTGTGTTGTGTGTGTGTGTGTGTGTGTTGTGGCAGCAGCTGGAGAGGCTGTAATGGACAGAAGCGTTAATCAGATCAGGGCTCCGGGGCCCCGCGCGCTCAGAGCCCGACACAACCGGCGCTGCGCGGGACCTGTGCAAACTTAATCAAATTACACTCTCCTCTAAACTAATTAGCCGGCAATCTGCCACGCGAGCTGTCCCAGAGCAAGCTTTGAATTAGGCAGAATGGATTTTTCCCCTAGTCTTTCAAAAAGAGACAGAAGACAGAAGAGAAGCTGCTTGCGCTTTTAGGGCTCTTTTATTCGCCTCTTACGTTCATTTGAGAGGAACGACTGTAGCGCGTGACGGCGAACGTCTCCGTTCCCAGTGCTGTTTTTGGACATGTGTGGCGCACAGATGTTCTTGTTGAAATATCACGGGGAATGATGGGAACAGTAGCGTTCTGTTACAGCAGCAGGTAACAGACACCTGATATTATATCCGCCCTCAAACGCTAATGCACTCCACTGCGCATATGTGCTCAGACATTACGCAATATGTGTCCTATTGCTTTCATGAAACAGATTTTGCATAATCATAAAAACAGGCTAATAAGAAGCGAAGACGCATCCGCACGCGCGCTAAAATATCGCAACACAGCGATGCAACAAACAAGAACGCTTCAAACAAGACAACATTCAACAAACCAGAACGAATCGGTAAAGATGTGTACAATGCGAGAGTCGTAATGTAACCAGAACACGCCCAATAAAATCTATAAGCGACAAAACCGTTCCCACTGAGAAACTGCACGTCTACACGATACTAAACAGAACGCTCTGATTAAACTCAATCACAGATTCAACGCACCGAGCGAGCGATAAATCACAATCAGCAAAATTAATCAACACTGCAAGCGAACGATGTAGAAACAGAACGCTCACATCATCAACAGAACGTTTCTGTTTGGAAATCGGACTATTAAATGCATTGAACAACTTACGCTAAAACTAGGCTATATATGATTATGTAGATTCATGCAGCTTGCAGCGTAAACACTTGAACTAGCGTTTCATATGCATTATAAATAACTCTTGATTTCTATAGCAAAAATAAACTACATGAAGCAATATTCAAACATTACACATGAAATAATAAATCAAACCAATTGACAAATTGATCAAATTGTCACTTGTCAAAATCAAACTTTTTTAAGAGCTCTCTCTCTATATGTATATTATCTAACAAGTTATGAAACTATTATTTCTTAATGTTCTAAACGTTCAAAACATCCGTTTTTAAAATGTTTTTTTTCTTTGTTATTCAAATGGAAACATTGTATCATTTTGCCACCATTATAGGAACGTTACATTTGAATGTTCTCTGAACGTTCTGAAACAAGTAGCAACATTTAAAACTGAAATGTTTCAGAAATAAAACATTCCGTGAACGATGTATAAACAATGTTTCTGTGCTAACGTTTAGAGAACGTTGTTAAAGGCCAGATAACTCTGAATGAACGTTGTATTAATGTTACTGGAAGAGCGTTTGCTCCTGAAGCTGTGAGAAGGTTGTCTGTTCTCTGGGAAGTGTGCTGTATCTCTCTGTCTGTCTCTCAGTGTAATTTCTCATCTCTCAGATGCAGAGCTACAGGACTGTAAATGGTAAATCAATAATTCTCTGTGTTCCTGCAGGTTTGTCCGCTGGGACCCGAGGAGAAGAGAGAGACGAGAGAGCAGCAGCCGTTAAAAGACATGGACACACACGTTAATGGACGAGAGACGTTCACGGCTGTGTGTGTGTGTGTGCCGGATCAGTTCAGACTCTGATAGAGGATCATCATTACACACACACACACACACACAGAGAGACAGGCATTACCATGAGTGTGTGTGAGAGACAGAGTAATGAAAGCTGTCTCTCTCTCTCTCTCTCTCGGTTTATAATTGAATTGGACTGTTTTAGAGGCTGGAGGAGATTTTCTCAGTAACATGAGATCTGCTGCTGCAGCATCTTCTCAAACACACCTCTGAACACTCATTCACTGCTCAATTCACCCTTCTATTATTCTCAAATAGACTTCGAAAACATCAGCCTTCTACAATATCTTTGGTTTTTTCTCTCTTATTAAATGCTTTATTTTGATTCTTTCCCTTCAAATAAACATGTAAACATTTGCTGTTTTACTTCTGTGTATCTCAAGCATTCACTTGAGTTTACATTTTATTTTACGGCGTCCTTGTTACAGTGTAATTATACGTTTAAGTACTGTGTAATATTAATTAACTGCATGTATTTGCTGTATGGTTATGGTTAGGATGAGGGGTTGGTTACATGTGATTATGCATAATTGAATGTTATTTCTACAGTAAGCACATGTAATGTGTGTATAAAATAAAGTGTTACCCACTTTACATTTATTTTTGGTCTCAAGTCTCATCACATTTCTACAGAGCTTTATACAGTACAGATTGTTTAAAAGCAGCTTCACATAAACAAATAGGAAAATAACAGAATCAATGATGTAAACTTTAACAAATATGAGATGAATTCAGATTCTGCTGTAAAGCAGCTCTCAAAGACAATACAGTCATTACTCAGATCAAATGTGACCCTGGACCACACTAGTCATACGTTTTATAAAATTGAGATTTATACATCATCTGAGAGCTGAATAAATCATCTTTCCATTGATGTATGGTTTGTTAGGATCAGACAATATTTGTCTGAGATACAACTATTTGAAAATCTGGAATCTGAGGGAGCAAAAAAATCTAAATATTGAGAAAATCACCTTTAAAGTTGTTCAAATGAAGTTCTTAGCAATGCATATTACTAATCAAAAATGAAGTTTTGATATATTTATGGTAGGAAACTTACAAAATATCTTCATGGAACATGATCTTTACTTAATATCCTAATGATTTTTGGCATAAAAGAAAAATCTATAAATTTATCCCGTACACTGTAATTTTGGCTATTGCTACAAATATACCTGTGCTGCTTATGACCGCTTTTGTGCTGCAGGGTCACAAATTAGTTCATGTTTGGTTTTCATCCAAAAAAAGCAAATGGCAAAAAAATTAAATCAAAATAAAACCCAAACAACCTGCCGTTCCCCAAGAGACTCCAGTGAATGATTCTGATATGAGCAGACGGACATTAATGCAGCATTTGCATTCAAAATACTGCAAAACCACTGAAATCATTGAAGTTTGTAATCATTGAAAGGACTGACCAAAATTGTGCCAACTGCAACACACACACACACTTTGTATTGCGTGTGTGTGTGTGTGTGTGTGTTGTGGGAGGTCCGGTGGGCAGCAGGGCTCTGTTTTACGATGCTAATTTCATCCCCACAGGAAGAGAGTGAATCCCTACATGTGTAAAGAAGGATGCAGAGAAAAGAAGGATGCATTCCTCCTCCTGCATCACTCACACACACACACATTCTTAAACACATTCCCGCTGCATGTTTCTTGGTGTTCGACTACGACCCACAGAGATCACGACATTCCTCAACTAAACCTGGTCAAAGAACAGCCGTCAGTCGAGAGAGATTCGACTTTCTCAACATTATTTAGCTTTGTGTACAAGAATAAAAAAAAAAACTTGGTTTGCAGTTAAACATGTAAATGACTGAGTGAACCTGCAAGAAACACACAAAACACTGATGTTTTACACAAAAGCACCTGAAGATCCTCATGTTTCAAGACTTTATCAGTGCAGTTTCTCTTCTAATCACTTGAATCATAAGAAACTGTGGTTTTTTTGTGGTTAAAATCAACATGCCAACCAATTTTGCTTCTGTAATTTGACATAAATTTAAAGTATAACTCAATATTTAAGACAAAATGCAGAGCAGGACTGGATTTATTGTCTCCACGAGGAAACTGATGTGAATGACATTCAGTGTTATAGACTGTGATTCAGATTATGAAGACATTTTTCAGTAACATTTTACAATAAGGTCTCATTTTCTAACATTAGTTAATCTATTAACATGAATTAACAGCGAGCAATATATATTTTAGATTTAGTTAGTAAATAAAAATACAAGGTCACACTTTTTCACATTGCATGTACTTACTATAGTAATAACAATAAATTATGCATAATTACACACAACTAGACCTAAACCTAACCTAAGCATATAGCAAATACATGCAGCTAATTAATATTACTTAGTATTTAAATGCATAAGTACACGCAATAAAATAAAGTGTAACCAAATACAATTGCTCATTGTTTGCTCGTTATTTGCATGAACTAATGGTAACAAATATGTTGAAATTAACATTTACTAACATTAATACATTGCATGATATTATATAGTATTACACAGTATTAGTGCTGGCAGACCATTAATCGCATCAAAAAGATTTTTTTTGTTTACATAATATATGTGTGTGTACTGTGTATATTTATTATGTCTATATAAATACAAACACATGGATGTGTATATATTTAAGAAAAATATGTTATGTTTATATATTAACTATATTTATATATAATCTAAAATATCATAATATAGATATATAAATGTATATACATATTTTCAAAATATATATAATATTTAGAATAATTTTTCATTGTTAGTTCTTGTTAACTATATAGTTAAGCAATGTTACGAAATTAAATCTTATTGTAAAGTGTTATTGTTTTTCTTTGGAATAAAGATGATGAATCATTTACAATAAGCACAGAAACATAAATTATCTCCATTGCGTTTTAAAGTATATAATTCACTTTGATGAACACATCCACCTGATGAAAACAAAGAACATCAGTGATCACATGACTTTAATATACTTTAACTTCCATAAACACACACATCTATACGTCTGTACACGTGACAAACGCTCTGGAAGCGTGATGGAGATCTGCATTATTACAAACATCATAAAGCTGCTGTGATTTATGTGTGTTATTAATGTTACAGGTATGTCTGCATACGTCATTTTTATGTTTCTGTCAATAATCTGATGTGTGTGTGAGCGATGCGTTAGCAGACAAACACTGTCTGTGAGTCTCAGTGATGTTGGTGGGTGTGTGTCACATCCTCGGGGTTCAGCGGCGGGCGGATGTCCAGTTTTCGGGCGGTGCTGTCTTCACCCACCACCTCCAGACGCAGAGCTGGAGCTCCATCCTTCTCTTGTGCTCCGTCGACGGTCAGACGCAGCGTACAGCCCTTCGGAAGCAGCTCCTGTTCGTACGCAGCGGCCAGCTGATTCACCACCCGCCGCTCCACCTAAACAAGCAACAAACAAAACATCTAATATGTGACCCTGCAGCACAGAAGCAGTCATAAGCAGCACAGGTATATTTGTAGCAATAGCTAACAATACATTGTATGAGTCACAATTATACATTTTTCTTTTATGCCAAAAATCATTAGGATATTAAGTAAAGATCATGTTCCATGAAGATATTTTGTAAATTTCCTACCGTAAATATATCAAAACTTCATTTTTGATTAGTAATATGCATTGCTCAGAACTTCATTTGAACAACTTTAAAGGTGATTTTCTCAATATTTAGATTATTTTGCACCCTCAGATTCCAGATTTTCAAATAGTTGTATCTCAGACAAATATTGTCATCATAACAAACCATACATCAATGGAAAGATTAATTCAGCTTTCAGATGATGCATAAATCTGAATTTCCAAAAATTGACCCTTATGACTGGTTTTGTGCTCCAGAGCCACATATGGTATATTACTGGGGATGTAACGATATCAAAACCTCACGGTATTATAATATCACGATATGAAGTCCACGATGAGATATTTATTGCGATATTTAAAAATAAAAAGACAAATGAAGAATTTTGTACATTTTAAAGTTAAATTATTCTATCAAGTGCACTTTGAGAGTCAAAATTAAGAGCTGCGGCCCATGTTTCTTAACTAAGAAAACTTAAGTCAGAAAAAAGTCAGTGAATTGACTTGTAGCTGAACTTTAAAGGGGACTCAACCCTCTTTTTATTTGTGATATAGTGTCTCGGTCTAAATTACACTCACGCTGGTGTTTTAGGAAGACAAACTAATTAGAATAATAACAACAATGACAGTAATAGCCATGTATTGTAAAACAACTGCACTGTAAAATAAATGAAAATGAATATTTCATAGGTACATTATGTTTGCTTTACACTACAGCAGGGAAATTACAATACTTCGTTCCTAATTTCTACACTTGAAAGAGATATTTTGAATTCAGACTGCTATTAATGCTGCACTTTAAGCTTTTATTTTGAAGGAAACTCCAGCTTCAGTGAAAACAGACTCACAAAAACACGTCTCGCTACAAATCTAGTGAAACGCTGTAATCATCTGCCGCTGAAATAAAGCAGAACCGGTGGCTGTGGCGTCCCAAACGCACAATAAACTCACAGAACGTGTAATAAAGGAGTCGACTGCATTCATTCAGTGAGAACGGAGCCGTTCTGAGACGCGGAAAACACCGGATCACGAGCTGATCGTCCGAACGACTTGATGAAGAGATGAAGCATATTGAGTTCGTTTGACAGATACTGCGCCAAAACATAATGACCCGAAACACAACTTTAAACACCTCTTATGTTAGAATAAGACGTTTAAATATATTTTATTTTTGCTCAGAAGATCTGTTGTTTTAGATCATCATGTGACCACGATGATATCCAGACAGTTTTGCTATCGCGATATCACGGTATTGATAATATCGTTACATCCCTATATTTTACTCATTACTAGTTACTCCTTTCAAAAGTAATATTATTACTTTACTTATTACTTTCTGGCAACAGTAATTAGTTGCACTACTAGTTACACTGCTTTTCTTTCACACCCACAGAAGTTGCATATCTTCCCCATAAAATTCTTCTAAACACACAACTCCACTCGGAACAACACCGTCAATCACTACAGACAACACCGCAGAGATTTCTGAACGCAAACCACACTGATACACATGTAAACAGGTTTGGTTTGTTTAACGTTACAATGTAACAGAAGCAGCACATCTGCATCCAAGTGAAACAAATGAAGGGCGGGACTTGGTTCTGCGGAACAGTTCTTGATTGGATGATGAGATGTGGGCGTGGCAGAAATCATTCTAATATGCTGATTCAATAAACATTTCTGATTATCAGTGTTGTTCGGGATTCTGAAGCTCAGTTAATCTCCTGACTGCTGGTATTGATCAGTGATTAGCAGGGATTGATCAGCACCTCGTGTTTGATGGAGCGTGCTCCGTAATGCAGGTTATAGCCTCCCACCAGCAGCTCCAGCACGGGACGCTCCCACAGCAGCGTGATGTTGTGCCTCTGCTTGGCCTGGAACACAACCATCAAAACAAAACAACTCTTATTAAATCGAATTCTGTCACGAAAACTAATTCCTTGTATGTGTAAACATACCTGGCAATAAAGCTCATTCTGATTCTGAAAATATATTATTATTATAATATAATAACAGCATTATAATACAACATTATATATAATACTTAGTGTGTGTGTATATATATATATATATATATGTATATATAAAATGTTTTAATAATATTAGAATCTATCTATAGTCATTTTACTCATAATTAATTATAATTTATAATATATTTAGAATTATATTATAAAAATAAATAATATCATTTATAATACTATTGATATCAAATAACATGTTGTTTAACATCAAAGCTTGTTATTTTGTCACTGTAACATATCAGATCATGTTGATTTTTATGCTGGTATAAACATATTTCAAACGACACACACACACACACACACACACAGTTGTATGACTGAAGGTCTTGAACAAGCGTGTTTGTCCCTGCAGGCAGACGCCTGACAGATATTAAGTTTTATACGTATTTAAATATTTATGAATAGACCACATGTTAACTTCACTAATATGATTACAGTCGTCAGAGCAGCAGGCTGCTATTGATCCCGGTGTGTGTGTGTGTGTGTGTGTGTTTAAAGTCACAGGATCAACTGGTTTCTGTGTTTCGTGTGTCTTCACCTTCTTGGCCCAGTAGTTGAGCTCCTTGCTGACCAGCAGAATGAGTTCAGAGTGACAGAACGGAAGAAAGTAAACAATCTCGTTGATCCTCCCCAGAAACTCGTCCCGTCGGAAATGAGCCTGTAAGCACCAATCAGATAATCCGATGACACATTAGCAACCAATCACTGAGCTCCGGTGAGAAACAAACGAGGATCGTGGATTACCTTCAGGATGGGGCGGATCACCTGCTCTTTGAACGTGTTGGAGATGGTGATCTTCTCGCTCTTCTGAACATCTTCTGCAGGAACAGAAGCAGGTCATCAAACGTGACTTTCTTGTAAATGTAAAGTTAAATGTCAGGTGTAATTGCTCACCTAGATTCTCAGCCAGACGCCGGCGGCTCTGCTCCTGAGCTTCCTGTCTCAGCTGCAATGCATGCTGGGCAATTTCATCACTAGCTGCATTAGACGTCATGATGAAGATGGCATCTTTACACTCGATAGTCTTGCCCTTCCCATCAGTCAGTCGACCCTGAACCACAGAGACAAACAAACACCAATCTCATCTGGAAACGGTCTAGAATCTATATAATACAATAATATTATATATAATATAATATTATTAAATAATCATAATCCTAATTATTATCACAGCTGTTATCACACAACTCTCTATATAAAGTTGGATATATAACTATATTATCGCACAGCTCTATATATAAAAAGTTGGATATATAACTATATTATCACACAGCTATCTCTATATAAAGTTGGGTATATAACTATATTAATCACACACCTCTATATATATAAAGTTGGGTATATAACTATATTAAATTAATCGCACACCTCTATATATATAAAGTTGGATGTATAACTATATTATCACACAGCTCTCTATATGTAAAGTTGGATATATAACTATATTATCGCACACCTCTATATATATAAAGTTGGGTATATAACTATATTAAATTAATCGCACACCTCTATATATATAAAGTTGGATGTATAACTATATTATCGCACAGCTCTCTATATAAAGTTGGATATATAACTATATTATCGCACAGCTATCTCTATATAAAGTTGGATATATAACTATATTAATCGCACAGCTATCTCTATATAAAGTTGGATATATAACTATATTAATCGCACAGCTCTATATATAAAGTTGGATGTATAACTATATTATCGCACAGCTCTCTATATAAAGTTGGATATATAACTATATTATCGCACAGCTATCTCTATATAAAGTTGGATATATAACTATATTATCGCACAGCTATCTCTATATAAAGTTGGATATATAACTATATTATCGCACAGCTATCTCTATATAAAGTTGGGTATATAACTATATTAATCACACACCTCTATATATATAAAGTTGGGTATATAACTATATTAAATTAATCGCACACCTCTATATATATAAAGTTGGATGTATAACTATATTATCGCACAGCTCTCTCTATATAAAGTTGGATATATAACTATATTATCGCACAGCTATCTCTATATAAAGTTGGATATATAACTATATTATCGCACAGCTATCTCTATATAAAGTTGGATATATAACTATATTATCGCACAGCTATCTCTATGTAAAGTTGGGTATATAACTATATTAATCACACACCTCTATATATATAAAGTTGGGTATATAACTATATTAAATTAATCGCACACCTCTATATATATAAAGTTGGATGTATAACTATATTATCGCACAGCTCTCTCTATATAAAGTTGGATATATAACTATATTATCGCACAGCTATCTCTATATAAAGTTGGATATATAACTATATTATCGCACAGCTATCTCTATATAAAGTTGGATATATAACTATATTATCGCACAGCTCTCTATATAAAGTTGGATATATAACTATATTAATCGCACACCTCTATATATAAAAAGTTGGATGTATAACTATATTATCGCACAGCTCTCTCTATATAAAGTTGGATATATAACTATATTATCGCACAGCTCTCTATATATAAAGTTGGATATATAACTATATTAATCGCACAGCTCTATATATGAAGTTGGATATTAACTATATTATCACACAGCTCTATATAACTCTATTATCGTCCAGCTCTATATATAAAGTTGGATATTATGGTACTAAATCAGTCTGTTCTCACAGATGACTTTGAAGTGAACCTGTACCTCGTCAAAGAGCTGTAACATGACGGTCAGCACATCTGGATGAGCTTTATCCACCTCGTCGAACAGAACCACGGCGTTCGGACACTGTTTGAGCTGTTTGGTCAGCTGACCACCTTCTTCATGACCCACATATCCTGGAGGAGAACCGATGAACTTCGCCACCTGAGAGAGAGAGAGGAAGACAGAACATAGACATGAAAGACAAAGAAGATGCGAACTGGGCAGATCTGACCTCTGAGGGGATCAACTCCATGATTAGATCAAAACACACACACACACACACACCCCGTTCATCCAGCCCAGCAGAGTGACAGTGACAGTCCTCTATCAATACAATAAGAGTGTGTGATTGAATTGTGTGTGTGTTTAGGCTCAGTCTAAGGTCACTGTGTAACAGTGAGACTAAACGGCTTATGAAGGAGAATCACAGTAGAAGACAACCTCTGTTCAGAGCGCAGCGATCTGCTCCTGCTAAACCAGAAACAGACTTCTAGATACACAAGCTCAACTTCACACAACATTACTGTATGCAATTCATAACACGACAAGCACATTATGCATTTGCAGGTACTCCACAGCAGATATTAGTGTAGGTCAGGTTTTCTCAAACTTGTTAATTCAATTAAAAAAATCTATAAATTTTAAATGAATAATTTTAAAACAAAAACAATCCAAAAAAAGCACTTACTAAAAATTAATTAAATCATAAAAATGTGAAATCAAAATGAATAATTTCAAAATAAAAACAAAAAAATTAAATCATAAAAATGTCAAAGTAAATAAATAATAGTCAAATAAAAACTATCAAAATAAAACACTTGCAAAAACAAATTAATTCAGACAAATGTACAATAAAAATACATATTTAAATAAAAACAATAAAAATAAAACCAAAATGTATTAATCATAAAATGTTAAATAAAAACAAATACATTTATAAAAACAAAAACAGAGCAACACTTTACAAAAAATGAGTTAAATCAAAATGTACAATTTGTAAATATTAAAAATAAAACTCATTAAAATACAAAATGTAATTAAAATGCACAAAATCATAAAATGTCATTAAAATTAAAATAAATAATATTTAAAATGTAATAATTTAAATTTAAATGAAATACAAAAAGATGACGTATGTTGTGACCATTAATAACAATTAATAATATAATATTATTAATATTAAAAATAAAAATGAAATATTAACTTAAAATCTATCAGGGGATGTCAAGTAAATTTTTAATTTTTAAAGTTTTGGCTGACAAAAACAATTGGGAATCCCTTCTGTAAACGTCCGTCTTCTACTGTCTTCTAATTCTCTTTCAGATCAACTGATGTCATTTTACTGAGCAATTTGGTTAAACAATCTGAATACTAACACATCTCATTTAATGGCAGACAAATGCATTGGTTCTTTTTGAACATCCTTCAAAATCCAGTTACTGAGACACTTTGACTGTGAATTCTGTGCTGTGTGTGTGTGTGTGTGTGTGTGTGTGTGTGTCTCACCTCATGTTTCTCCTGAAATTCAGACATGTCCATCCGGATGAAACCCTGTATAAAAGAGCAACAGAATCTTGTAATTTTCCCTTCTTGAGAAGCCAATAATTTCAGAGGCGGCTTATTTACTGACTGACCTTCTTAATGTCTTTATGCATGTATCGCGCCACCTGCTTGGCCAGCTCAGTTTTACCTGCAAAAACAACATTTATTTGCTTCTATGCAATTAATTACATCAAACAATAAAACCAGAAATGCTAGAAATATCACAGCGGTCACGTGACAGACAGAGTTTGACGAAGACGTGAGCAGATTTGACTCATTATGACGCGACCGCAGCATCAGATGCTGAGGTCTCTCTGTGAGACAAGATGACTCTTTCCAGTCAGGGAGAGAGATCACTTCATGCCGTGTGTTTATTTTACTGGCGTCTCGTGGCATGTGTGTCCGTCATCTCTCCCTTCATTCTTCTCTCAGGGTAATGTAGTCTGTGAGAGTAAATATTGCTCTTATGAATTTTAATAAACGCATATATGGTAAGTGGAGGGACTTGTTGAATATTGATGGCGAGTGATCAGACATGCCGCTGGCGATAGGAGAAACGTCTCTTCATCAATCAAAGCGCATGAAACAAACACTCACGACTCCAGATCGTCTCTGTGCGCCTCTGTGGGTTTATGCTTATGCTCAAAACTTGAGTGTATTTCATTTAAACAGAGACAGCACAGGTAATAGTTAGATAACAAATAGATTTAATATTTTCCACAGTTTAATAATCACAGTACATTAAGATAGTTGTTTTGTATGAATTGTTGTTTAAATATGCAAATTATGCAATATTGAATTAAATATGAACTAATTTGCACAAATTTCCAGAAAATAGATCTGAACACCAGATAATGCCAGGTGCAAAAATTTTGTTTGATTATGTTGACATATTAGAGTTAAAGGTTTTTATAGAAGGGATTTTAGATATCTGTTTTTATCACTCAATAAATCAGAAAATACCATCAATAAACCGAAAAAAATGCATTTTCACTATGTTTTTAGAAATGAAATGTTGTATAAATTGGTGTGAATGATACATGAACAAACCCCTCAGTAAAAACCTTCAGAATATAGACAGAAATAAAACTCTAAGTTTTGGTGTCTGTAAGTGCTGCTGAAGTGGAGAAACAAACTCATAACCTTTAAAGATATGTATTTTTGCTGTGTTTTTAAGGAAAAAATGTTTTATAAATCCGTCTGAATTATATATTAACAAACCCTTCAGTAAAAACCTTCAGAATATAGATAGAAATAAAACTCTAAGATTTGGTGTATGTAAGTGCTGCTGAAGTTTAAAAATAAATTCAAGAAAACAGCCTGTTCATGTATAAATATGCATTGTAATTGAAATCTACAGACGCAAATAGATAAAGTGCAATAATAAAAACAGTTAAATGTGTATTTAGGATGTTTTCTTTCTACTAGTCTGAAAGAAGACATCTTGTAGTGTCTTGCATAAAAAAAAAAAAAAAAACAGAAACAAAGAAGTCGACTGACGTGCGGTAAATAATCATACGGTGTGACTGCAGGACGTAGATCACGCCAGAGGCCTGTCTGACTCCACTACTGAATGCGTTTATGTTCATCACGTGCACATAAATGACAGATCTGGTGAATAAACGCATCTATGAATTTTATATTAGACTGTAAATCACCTCCGATAGGAGAATTTTACAAAACTCCTGTGAGACTATTTGAAGAGAAACACACTTGTGCATCTGGATGAACAACAAAACAAACCAAGATTTGCATTTATGCATTTAACAGATGCTTTTATTCCCAAAAAGAGACTTATAATATAAGAGATACAGGCTTAATATTGTTGGGAAAAGAAAGAAGTTACCGATTCCAGATGAGCCCAGGAAGAGGAAGACAAGGGGATGCTCTTCATCGTACCAGCCATTCTCCTTTCTCCTAATAGCTGTGGAGAAAAACAGACAATAATTAACTCTAGACAGACAGACAGACGGTAATGAGAGGAGGACAGACAGACCGGACGAGAGCAAACGCTTTTAAAAAATAAAAGACAAAGAGTGAGGGAAGACAGAATGACGGAGAGAGAGACAGACGAGAGCGAGACAGGCCTCTCTGCACCATTAGACACACACTAATTTCATTACGCTGCTGCAATGCTGGAGCAACTAAATCAAGTTAGAATAGATCCAGCAGAGACGCGGCACGATAACACACGCTCACCATGGCAACCAGCGCATATGTGTGTGTGTGTGTGTCCTCTGCCGCTAGTGCTGATCTGACGTGTGTGTGTGTGTGTGTGTGATCATCAGACGTCATTACAGCAGATATGTTTGTGTTATCTGTGTTGAGCTGCGTACAAACAATCATTCAGTTGTCTTTAAAGTAACAGCATCACACACTCGTTTACTCAGCTCTCTAAATGGGTTCATTCCATAGACTTCTACTGCTTTTATATACAGCTAGTCATAAATACTAAAACCTAACACTAACCTACACACTGACCCTAACAGAAAACATTTTTACCATTAAAAAAAATAAAATTTGGCTCAAATGATGGTTAAGTAGACTGTACAAACAAATGACTTGTAAGTTGTTATTACTGGATAGAGACTGTTAGAGACGATGTGATATCTTACAGATGAACAAAATGAAACATTTCCAGATTTGGAAATCACAATTTAAATGTTTAATATTTCAGGCTTTCTATGATCAGGTCTATAAACTGTGGTAAAATCACAGTAACACACAGTGCCTCTGTTATTGCTTTTATAAAACAGCAGCAACAGAAATATGATAAAACACACTAATACTTAATAAAGATACAATTATTAACAATAATAATTAGTGCTGTCAAACGATTAATCGCATCCAAAATAAAAAATTTTGTTTACGTAATATGTGTGTGTACATAAAATGATAAATGCTAAAATAAAAGTAAAAAAAATATATATATATATATTTATATAAGTTTATTAAATTTTTAAGTAATGTTTTTTGTTTTAGATGTAGGTTTTAAATTTAGTAAATAAAATTTCAGATCAGATGAAATGCGGTTTGGTCTTTATGTGTGTTTGTGTGTCCCCCCCCCCCACCTATTTTATTTTTGGACTGTTTACTTTCTGACTGACTAGAAAAATGAATGCACAAAAAGAGAAGTACACACACACACACACACACACAGCATCCCGTAACACTTAGTACACACACTGTCCTTCT
Source organism: Onychostoma macrolepis (assembly GCF_012432095.1). NCBI lineage: Eukaryota > Metazoa > Chordata > Actinopteri > Cypriniformes > Cyprinidae > Onychostoma > Onychostoma macrolepis. The sequence goes on along the minus strand of NC_081169.1, from coordinate 30,658,889 downwards.
GGAGACAGAACATTTCAAAGGCATCAGGACGTCACACACACACACACACACACGTGCGGTGATGTATGTGTAGCGTGATGTTGTCTGTGTCTCGGGACGGAGGACCGTAATGACATTAGTGAAAATAATCACCACCAATAACCTTTAGCCCTGAGAGCAAAACCCAGAATCAATCCACAGCTTCTTCTGTGTGTGTGTGTGTGTGTGTGTGTGTCGTTTCACATTTGTCTCGAACTTAATAACTGTTTGACTGTGTTTGAGTGTGAAAGAAAAAAAAAAAAATTAAACAATGCATGAATAATAAAATCATCAACACTTTATTGTATGACAACTAGGGATGGGCAATATGACCTAAATATAATATCACAATATGAATAATTGCATTTTATGATAACGATAATATAATCACAATATAGTTATTTTTACAGGAAATCAGGTTAAATTAAGGAATAATTAAGATTTGTTAATGTTTTGCATCATTGGAATAAATGACATTTCACAATATATTCACATAGAAAACATTTCCTTTAAATTGTAATAATATTTCACAATATTATTGTTTTTATTGTATTTTTGATCAAATAAATGCAGCGTTGGTGAGCAGAAAAGTCTTCTTTCAGAAACATTATAATTATTCCAAACTTTTGATTGGTAGTATTCATTACGTTCACTTAAGACATAACCAATAAATACTCACTAAACGGGCATTTAGACATGACTTGACATGAGTATTTCAGTGCTATAAACCAACAAATACTTGTAAAAAGTCAGGGTTATGAAAGTTAAAGGTTATTATCGTTAACTAAAACTAAAATCATAAAAAATGTTGTTACCTGAAATAAAATAAATATTAACTGAAATTAAATATAAAAAAGGAACTATTTCTCATTTTATTTTAGTGTAAATAAATTAATAATAAATAATAGATAAATAAAAATGAATAAATATATTGTAAAATTGATAAAATACAAAAACAACAAATTATCTTAAATTAAAGTGAAAACAGAAAATAAAAAAATAACGAATTCAAAATATGAACAAAAACTACAGTAGATCAATGCTAAAATAACATTGGTTCAAGTTGATCAAATGCACAAGAGCAGCTTCATTGCATCAGATCATTAAAATATATTCAGAGGTTATGTATGCAGAAGTGTGTGTGTTTAATTGCAGTAGAAGCAGTGCACACGCGTGTGTCTGTGACTCAGGCCGATGTATTCACTATATCAGCTCTCACAGATCAATAACGCTGGTTTTATCACAGTGCTGATGGGATCCAATTGCTTTCGGGACAATTTGCCACAGCAATAACTGTCCATTTATCAAATCAGAGGCAGAGATTGGGCTCACTAAAGCGTCACTATTTCCTCTGCTGTCTCTCTCTATCTATCAAGGACAGCCGTCTCACTATTGATGGACACGCAGAACCAAGATCAGAAGAGCAGCTGATCAAAAACATCTCTACAGACCAGAATATCAACCTGGAGCATCCTGGCATCATGTACAGAAAACATAAAATACCAGTTTAAATAAAGGCATGAACTGCACAAATGTAACTTATATACATTCATTTATATATATATAAATTCTTATATATTGCATTGTGTTTAAGTGTAAAATACCAGTAAATAAGTAAAAAAATAAAAAATAAAAACTTGTGTTTGGGAATAAATAATAATAATAATTTTGTTATGAATTTGTTTTGTAAGTTGCATTTTATCATTACATTCAGAAATAATGTAAAATACTAGTAAATAAATAAAAATAAAATGTTTACAAACATTCAATTAATATTGCTTTATTGCAATCTTTCTAATTAGGCACTGAATTCAATACATAAACAAGTCAATAGGGTTGTTCAGAGTTCAAACCGTGCAAAATTTAGAAAAACTCTGCCCCATATGCGCGTGCGCGCACACACACACTTACACTTCTGTAAAAGCTCACTGATCGATAAACAAACACCCCTCAGTGTGTGTGTGTGTGTGTGTTCAGTATTTATTAGAGGTGTATGTTATTGTGTTTTAACTCATATCTGTCTCTCTGTCTGTCCTGGGACTCATAGAGGAGAAACACACACACACACACACACGCATGCACAAAAGAAAAATCAAAGAAAAGAAATGAAGTATGAGGAGAGACAACAAACATGAGGACTGGAGAGAGTCAACCGATCTGCTGGAAACAGAACGACACAGGAAGTGATGGAAGGCGGAGACGCCGGCAGGAAGGAGCAGTAATCGAGTTATGAAGCAGACGAAACTCTGGAGCAGCTGCGTAATACACTCAATCGCACGCACGCACACGCGCACGCGCGCACACACACACACACACACACACACACACTCAATTCTGTATTAATGAATTATCTGCACCCACACACAGAGGAAATCAAAGGAAGACACTCACAGACGTAACTCTCAGGACTGTCCAGTCCAAACAGAGCATTTACTAGATGCCAATGCAATCAGCAGAGTTGAGCAAACAGACACTCAAGCCTGGAGCTGTGCGGACCATCATGCACTGGGGCTCGTGTGTGTGTGTGTGTGTGTGTGTACCTGATGCGACTGTATTGATGGCTCCTTCCTGTCCAATGATGTG
>NC_081169.1:30648788-30653788 GCF_012432095.1 Onychostoma macrolepis | reverse complement strand
AATGAATCTCCATGACTTTTCCAGTCATACATAATTACTGGACAGTGGTATTTAAAAATAATTCTAAAACCAATATTTCTCTAACTTTACTCATTTATGTAGTGCTGCTATTGATAACTAGGCTTATAAAATCTACACAAATATGATAAAATATGATTTACCATGGCTTGAAATCACATAATAACAAATTAAATTAATAAATGGGTTGATATAGATAATGTAGATAATTATAAAGTTTTGTAATGAAAATTCGAAGTCATCACTAAGACAAGGATCTCATTCCCTATTACTCAAGATAATAACACTGGAGCGCAAAACCAGTCATGTAGGTTAATTGTTTTAAAGCTGAATAAACAATCTTTCCATTGATGTATGGTTTGTTGGACAATATTTGTCTGAGATACAACTATCTGAAAATCTGGAATCTGAGGGTGCAAAAAAATCTAAATATTGAGAAAATCGCCTTTAAAGTTGTTTAAATGAAGTTCTGAGCAATGCATATTACTAATCAAAAATGAAGTTTTGATATATTTACAGTAGGATTTTTGGCATAAAAGAGAAATGTATAATTTTGACCCATTCAATGTATTTTTGGCTATTGCCACGAATATAGCTGTGCTGCTTATGACTGCTTTAGTGCTCCAGAGTCACAAATATTATTAAATACTATTTAGAAAGTAAGTTCTGAGTGACTTTCAGTCTGTCAAAAAACCCCACCTTCTAGCATTTTGTGTGATTTCACCATGATTTTGCCGTGTTTTACCGTGTTCTGGGACTCTTTCAGCAGCGTGGCCATCTCTCCCTCTTTGGCGTACGTCAGCGGCGTGTGGCCCAGGTCGTTCTTCTGTAAGGGGTTGGCACCTGCACACGGCGAGAGGTCAGAGGTCAGAGGTTAACGTTAGGGTGTGGGGTCAAGCGGTGGCTCTCGGTCGGGGGTCTGTGTGGACAGTGTTGTGTGAATGACACTCGGCCGGCTGCATCCGGACGTCAGCACGTGTGTTTGACTCCTGCGGGGATGACGTCACACTGTGCTTGTGTTTGACAATTAAAACACACCGCAGTGTGTGTCAGATGTGCGATGTTTAGCGCTGCCTTTTGCCCTGACCTGCCCCCGCACACACACACACACACACACATGCCGATGCAGCAAAAACACGACAGCATCTGAACTGCACGAAGTATTACAGAAGATTATTTCCGCCACAGAATGAAAATTTAACCCTTTAACTGTCACTCCCATTTTTGAACACAGACGTGAAAATTTATTGCACGCATAATTCTGAGTTTACATCTTGTAATTAGTAACTGGACACAAGATTACAAGATAAATTCTGAAAAAGAGTCAGAATTGCGACGAGATATAAAATCGGAAAAAAGTCAGAATTGTGAATTTACAGCTCGCAATTAATAGCTTTAAATAAATAACATAACGCAATATATAACATTTCTGAGAACTACAAGATATAAACTCTCAATTCGGTGTAAGTCGGAATTATGAGTTTACATCTCACAACAAATAACTCGCATTTTTGAGAAAAAAAGTCCCACAATAACTCTCAATTTCGAGATATAAAATCCTGAGAAAAAAGTCAGAATTGAGAGATAAAAATCAAAATTTTTATTTTGTGTCGGAAATACATTTCCATAAAGTATAGGGTGGATGGTACAATCAAAATATTATATGATGTAAGAGTAATTTTAAAATTATGTAATGCTATACATCACCATATATTAATTCTTGCAGTAAATTCATTGAAAAATGTGTTTATTAATCATATGTTATGTCTATTTTGAAAATGCATTGTATGAAATACTTTTTTTGATTTTCAACATGATGAACACAAATCAAATTAACTTATTATAACTAAGTATTTAAAATTATACAGAGAGACAAATAAAAACATAAACCCTCACAAAAAGGTTGTATATGTTTACCCTAATAAAATAAATGATGCATAATTTGTTCCTCTATAATCTATAATAATCATCAAGTAAAAGTTGCAATTTGTTGGATAAACATGGAATAAATTATTATATTATATTTAATATAATATTAAATAGAACAAAATATTATGCAATATCTTAAAAAGCACTTATTTAGCTAGAATTGCAAAATATTTCAGGAAGTGTTAACAAGATCATAAAACTTGACATTTGTTATTTGTGTTATTTATGAGTTTACAAGATTTCATAATATGGTCAGTTTAAACTAGAACGATTTTTAGCATGATTATAATGTGAAAAAAAATATATATATTATTAAATATTAAAATTAAAAAGGGAGACAAATAAAAACTTTAATTCTCCATATATGTCATAAATAAATAATAACAAACCAGGCAAACTTTACTTAACTGGATATATCAGTAAACGAACATTCAATATATTTTATATTTAAGAAATAATACTGTATAAAATGAATCTATTTTAAGATATTATCTTTAAATGCACTTCTCTTAGTTTGTTAAAAATGCAAAGTTTTTCAGGAAATAATCAGGCGCTTTTATGAATTCTGCATTAAAAAATAATTTGTTGAGTCAACTTAAAATAATGTTACCCCGCTGACTTAAAATTTTAAGTTTAGTCAACTTAACAAAAAAAAAGTTTAGTCAACTTAACATTTTAACTTGTACTAAGTGACAACTTAGATATTTTAGTTGACACAAATGATTTTATTTTAAGTATTTTAATAATGCGTTCTTTCTGGTCTCGATGTGTTTGGGACACGTCTGCGGTAAAAACTACAGTAAAACCTCGCCCTCTGTCACGATCTCAGCGCTCGACTCTAACACAAAGAAACAGACAGAAATAAAAACATCATCCCACATTAAATTAGACATGGAACAAACACTTCCTTCCCCGCTTGTAAAATACAGTTCATCCGCAAACGCAGAATCAATATCCGTACACTGGAGCTGCCGAGTCCCCGGGCATTGTGGGTAATCGCCCGAATTATTGATAAAACCTTAAACGTGTCCGTCTAACAAATCTCAATCGATAGCGGACAAACAGAAACAGGAAAACTAATAAAGAAATACAAGACGAGCTCGTCTCTCCTCCGCAGCGAGTCTCTCGTAGCGACATAATAAATAGCATCATTTACTCGTCTAATATCACACACGGTTCCCGACGGGCTCACGGCTGCAGGGTCACACACACACGCACACACACACTCGCTGCAGCTGGTGGCGGTGTTTGACCCCCGGGGTCAGAGTTCACCGCTGGGAGTCAGGGGCGTCTCGCTCGCTCCGTCCCCAGGCAGGGTGAGCTCTACTGGGGCTGTGGTCAGAGCTCAGAGCCCTCACACCTCCAGGAAAGCAGTGATAGATGGAGACTCGCACTGACCGGTCGCTCATGAGGGAAATAAAGCCGCTCACCTGCCCGCAGGTGTGTGTTCTGAACTCCGACAGACTTAGAGCGCAAAACTGATGAAAAATGCCCTCGGAAGTTTGGAAAAATACTTATAAAGAAAAATGGCTCATAAGGAGACTCGACTGGTTTATCTGTGCACACACACACAGCTGATTATTATTAAAAAATAAATACTTTTATTCATTAAGGATGCATTAAATTGATCAAAAGTGTCAGTAAAGTCATTTATAATGTTACACAAGATTTCTATTTCAAATAAATGCTGTTCTTTTGAACTTTCTATTCATCTGTGAATCCTGAAAAATAAAATGTACGACGGATTCCACAAAAAAAAAAAATTAAATAAAAATTAACATTGATAATAATCAGAAATGTTTGTTGAGCAGCAAATCAGTATATTAGAATGATTTCTGAAGATCATGTGACACTGAAGACTGCAGTAATGATGCTGAAAATACAGCTTTGATCAGAAATACAATATACAATTTTTTGACACAATATATTCACATTGAAAGTAGCTATTTTAAACTGTAATATTTAACACGATTATTGTATTTTTGATCAAATAAATGCAGCCTTGATGAAAAACGTCTTCAGAAGCAAAGTTCTTTCGAACAGAAGTGTATACAGCATATGTAATATTTTACAGTATACATATATATTAGTGCTGTCAAACGATTAATTGCACAGCATATATTTAAAAAATATTTCCATGTACATATTTATAATAATATAATTGATATTATATATAAATATTTTAAATGTATAAACATTATATATTTTTCTTAAATATATACATAATAAATATACACACACACATATTATGTAAACAAGAACTTTTATTTTGGATGAGATTAATCGTTTGACATCACTAATATGTATATATATATATATATATATATATATATATAATTTATTAGAATTGTTATTACAATTTTTATCATTTATTATTATATTCATATTTTATTTTAATAACAATTGTACATAATTTTATATGCATATAAATAATTAATACACATCTATTTATTATATATTATTTATTATACTCTTCATTTATTCTAATTATGCAAGGATTCATATAATTTTTAATAATACATTTTATATAATTTGTTTTAATATATATATATATAATTATTAATTGTATACTCATTATATATGAATAATACATATATTATTATTATTATAATACATAATGATTTAAGAACAATACAGGTCATCTGCTTTGTTATAAAGCCATTAGCTTGATTGGCTTCACAGTCAGCATCTGAAGCATCATGAACCCTCGCTGCGACTCAGCTGCTTTCAGAAGCACACAATCTGTAGCATATTGCACAATATTACATAATCTAGCATAAACATACACTGGGTAAAACAGCTCATTTTAATCAAGGAGGAGAAACAAGTCATTACATTTAAAAGAAAGTTTACGAAGACAAACATACTTTTTCTGTAGAATAACAAATGACGCGTTCAGAATAAGTGCAGCTGTATGAATTGAGAGAGTCAGTTCTGATTTGATGTTAAATGCTGTCTATGTAGGTCCAGCACACAGACGGACGCTCGTCTCGTTCTCATCGCATTAGTCTGTCTCACACTGATGATGTCATCGGCCTGATAGATGCTCCTCG
>NC_081169.1:30631288-30643788 GCF_012432095.1 Onychostoma macrolepis | reverse complement strand
GTTAATTTCCTATTTTATGCCAAAAAGTCACTTAATAATATTTTATATTTAAGAGCTCATGAATTCAGAATGTGAGTTTTGTGTCTTTTAGATCAAGTCTGTATTTTTGAGCTGAAATATGCAAAATATACTAATGAAAACTGACATATAAGTGATAATAATAAGTGTTTTCAAACATTTCAAAAGTTCATCCAATCTTATCACACATGTGAAGAAACTATACACAACTATACACAATAATAAAAGCAGACTAAAATATATTTATGCAATGCATGTTTCAAATTAATATAATATTTATTTGCATTTAAAATAAATTTAGCTGATTGTTAATTGTGTACGTCGTGTTTCTTTTAGATTAACATCTATATATGTTTCGTTGACTGTTAAATCCCAGCTTTCTCCACAATTTTACACCGCAATCATTTTTTAATTATTTAAAAATGTTGTACATGTCTCTTAAATCAAGTTTTTACCTTTGAGCTCATATTTTTATATAAATATTTTTATTTATTATTACATTTTTTAACACTTTCTGCAAATTAACACATTTAACATTTGTAGTGTCCTCTTCTGGGAAAAATTACTCAAAATATAAAGCAAATCATGTTCAAGACTGTAGTGTAAAAGATTTGGACAGGAAACAAACAGATTTCAGAGGCTCTTTAATGCTCCTCGTTTACTCCATTTGAGCTATTTTCATGTTATTTTTATGTGATTTATTTTGCACTGTTTCAGCAATACAAATGTAGTTTCTTTTTAAGAAAATGCACTGAAACCGAGACGCAGACTGAGACGGTAAAAATGAAGGAGAAGAGGCTGACGATGTTCAACGGCGTTCTTAAAACAAGACAAACCGCTCGAATTAAGAACAAACGCATGTAAAAGCGCTCACATAAAGCGCACAATTATTCTCAGTGTAGACACGTGCAAATAAATCATAAAGCAGCAAGTGTTTTTCTCCTGTCTGTGTGCAGAAACATATTTTCTCTCTGGGCTGCTGTCAGGCGGATCGTCACGGGTAACTAATGTCTAAGAGCCAGATAATCACAACAAAACCCAATAAACCGTCAGACGAGCAGAGCCTGGCGATCCATCACACACACACACAGTCTGCTGGAATATTCTCATATTCCACACACACACACACACACACACACACACACACATTCATCATGGTGCTTCAGGGAAAGATGCTCCTTCAAGACCAAAAAACTGCCAACAAAACAAATGTGAGTAATATACATACAGCAGCCAGATATGACACACGTCCGTGTGTGTGTGTGTGTGTGTGTGTGTGTGTGAGAGATGGAAAACACTTACAAACAACACGCTGTGAAATAAATCGAGTGCCGATATGCAAACAGCACAAAATGAGCGTGTTAAAATTGATCTGTGTAATAACACACACTCTTGCTGTGTTTACATGTGTGTGTGAATGGGTTTATAAATAACAGTGAGGGTGATGATGGTGATGATGAAGCATATGTAGATGTGTGTCTCACCCTCTAATGAGTGAACGCCCTTCTCTCGAGCCGTTTCATAAACGCTGTTGAAGTCATCGCCCAGGTTCAGATCGGCACCGGCCTCCAGCAGCACCTTCACCACACTGACCAATAAAACACACGCTTCAGTAACAGAGACACTTCACACACACACACACACACACACACACACACACACACACACACACACACACACACAGAGACACACACACACACACACACACACATGTTCGTTTTTGTGAAAAGTGGGGACTCTCCATAGGCGTAATGGTTTTTATACTGTACTTACTGTATGTGCTATTGTCCTACACCAACCCTACACCTAAACCTACCCCTTACAGGAGACTGTCTGCTATTTCAGATTTTCAATACACTCCATTCTGTGTGATTTATTAGCTTGTTTACCCGTGGAGACCTCAATTTAGGTCCCCACCGTGACACGAGTCCCCATGAGTCTGTGTGTATTCAGGTTTAAATCCCCACCTGAATAGAAAAACAGGTATACACACACACACACACACACACACACAGTCACTCATAGCAATCATTAACCATTCACCTCAGCATAAGATCACATTACACACATTTCAGGTGATTTGCATTAGTTATTCAGAAAAGTACTTCAGCATCTTTTAATAATGATTATCTAACATTTAGAAAATTATTGTCAATTATTTGAATATTAATTATTCAATATTTAGCATCACATTATTTAAAAAACATGATTATCCAATACTTAGAAAATTATTGCATCATATTATTTGAATAATGATTATTTGATATTTAGAAAATTATTACAGCATATTATTTTAATAATGATGATCAAATACTTGGAATATTATTGCATCACATTATTTGAATAATGATTATTCAATATTTAGGAAATAATTGCCACATTATTTGAATATGAATTATTTAGAATTTGTTTTCATCACATTACTTGAATAACGATTATTCAATATTTTGAAAATTATTGCAGCATATTATTTTAATAATAATTATCAAATAGAATATTATTGCATCACATTATTTGAATAATGGTTATTCATTATTTAGGAAATAACTGTCACATTATTTGAATATTAATTACTCAATATTTAGATTTTTTTTGCATCACATTGTTTGAATAATGATTTTTTTTTATATTTAGGAAATTATTGCATCAAATTATTTTAATAGTGAATGTTCAATATATAAAAAATATTTCAGCACATTATTTGAACAATGACTACTAAATATTTGAAAAATTACTACAGCACATTATTTGAATAATGATTATTCACTATTTACAAAACCGATGGCAGCATATTATTTGAATAATTATTGTTCAATATTTCGAAAATTATTGCATCACATTATTTTAATAATTGTTCAATATTTAAAAAAATATATCGTCATATTAAAATAATGATGATTCAATATTTAGAAAATTATGGCAGCATATTATTTGAGTAATGATTATTTAATTTAATTATTGGGTCACATTATTCAAATAATGAGTATTCAACATTACTGCAGCACAATATTTGATCAATGATTACTCAATATTTAGAAAATTATGGCAGCATATTATTTGAAAAGTGTTTAAGCATGAAAACTGATCAATAAACATCCACCCCACATGCAGACAGAAACTCTTCACAGTGTAACTGAACAGTGAGATAATTCCACCTGTGGGCGGGGCAAGTGTGTGGTGGGAGGGGCCAGTGTTGCCATAGAGACACTGCTGGCCCGGAGCAGTCCGGGGTTCCAGAACACTCGAGTAAACGGAACACACACTCGCGAAAAGAGTCAGTGCAGCGTCAAAACAAACAGCATTCTGACCACCACACACACACACACACACAAGCACGATGCTTAAATCTGGACATTGAGGTACTTTAAATGTGTCTGGATCCACAGAATGCGGCTGATGCTCTGAGCTGCATCATGTGTGTGTGTGTGTGTGTGTGTGTGATGTTCTCAGGGTCAGTATGTTTATCTATGAGATGTGAGTTTAAGGGAAACAGAGCATATGTGTGAGAGCAAAGAGTAGTGACCCTGAGCAAAGCACAAACTCAAACATATCCGTGTGTGCTGAGACTCCAAAGAGCTCAACAGTTTCAAGAAACCTGCAGATTTCAGTATGTCATTATTCCACATGCTATTCTGTATAAACACGTCCATAAACTAAAAATAAAATTCAATTCAATTTATCAAACTAAAGCAAGAGACTCCAGAATGCTGCGCACACGATTAAATCAAACAACTCATTTTTAAAGGGGTCATGAACTGAGAAACCAAAGTTCCCTTGATCTTTTGACATATAAGAGGCCAATGTACTATAAAAACATCCTGTAAGTTTCAGAACTCAAAACTTCCTTTTTAGTCTAAAAACAGCTTATATTGAAGACAGTCTGCCAAAACAACAACTTGTGGAATGTGGCACTCTATGATGTCAGTAGGGACTTTAAGCAACAGCCACTGATGGAACGGCAACAGCATTTAAACTACTTCGTGAGGTTCTACTGTAACCGTCTACTACGGGAGAACAGCTGGTTTGCCGTAGTCGTTACAACGTGACAATTTAGGTTGGTAAATGTTACGTTTTATGGTTTGTACCATCGTAATTGCATCATTATGCGATTCTACCATTAGTCTTTTATTTAATCTGTTGATATGTTTTAAAATAGGGCTCTGCACGATTAATCGAAGGCGATAGTCATGTGCATCTTGTCAGTAAAGCCTGTTCTGTGATCAGTAGTAAATCTCCATCACGTGCTTTCAGATGGAGCAGCATTTACTGCACAGAGCTGGAGTTCACTGACAAGCTACGCAAAAAAAAACGCAGACGTTATAATCGCACAATTATGCAACTGAAGAAATCGTTCTGCGATAATGACAGCTGTTTGCGTAGCTTCTCAGTGAACTACGGCTCTGTGTAGTAAATGCTGCTCCTTCTGAAAATACCACATTTAATAACATGTTTTTACTCACTTCATAACAGCAGTCGAGTGTTTGTAATAAATCCTTCTGTGAGATGATGTGGCTTCTTACACAGAATAAGGCACGCAACATATTTCATAGTATTCTAAGCAGTGATGAAGGCTTTGCATTATTATATACTTCATTATAAGGAAAATTATAATTAGAAGGACTCCGATAAACCATATAATGTCGTAGTCGTGTGTTTATTAGTCATAAGCAGTTAAATCTTCTGTTTATTCAGCTAGCGCTATAGGGATTGCCTGGATTTCTTCTGCGGGGTGTATTTGAAGTTTCTCCGGCCTTCGATTGGAGATTTACTGCTGATCACAGAGCAAGATGCGCATGACAATCACAGCTTTTGCCTAATCATGATTGCGATTTCATTTCGATTTATCGTTTATTGATCATAAATCTGATTTTAACGATTTTTCCATTTGTACGAAGATATGTCTGCTGTTAGTAACAACATCTCAGGTAGCACTGAGACTAGAGATGATGTGAAGCAAACAATACAAGTATTGCCCAAACATCCTCCTCATAATACTTCAATAAATGACTGAAGACTGCATTGTTTATGGTTGCTTAGTGATTTTTCGTAGTTCTCGGCTACGGCAGTGTAACAGCTTACATCCGGTCATCGTAGCCGTTCCATTCGCAGCTGTTGCTTAAAGTTCCTAATAGTGTGGATAAGCACATCACTGTCTGTTTAGCCCCGCCCACTGATTCTACATCACCGTCTGTTTAGCCCCACCCACCGATTCTACGTCACAGTCTGTTTAGCCCGCCCACTGATTCTACATCACCGTCTGTTTAGCCCGCCCACCGATTCTACGTCACCGTCTGTTTAGCCCCGCCCACCGATTCTACATCACAGTCTGTTTAGCCCCGTCCACCGATTTCTAGTCTGTTTAGCCACGCCCACCGATTCTACGTCACTGTGTTTAGCCCCGCCCACAGATTCTACGTCACTGTCTGTTTAGCCCCACCCACCGATTCTACGTCACTGTCTGTTTAGCCCCGCCCACCGATTTCTACAGTCTGTTTAGCCCCGCCCACCGATTTCTACATCACTGTCTGTTTAGCCCCACCCACCAATTTGCGAATGTACTGTTTACAAGAGAGACCAACGCACAGGTCTACGCAGAAACCAAACGATAAAGATGCTCTGAAGACAACAAGACGCTGTTCAGAGCCAAGCTGTAGAAAAACAGTGTTTGTGTTGTAGGGATGTAACGACATCAAAATCTCACGAGACGATAATATCAAGATGTGAAGTCCACTATACAATATTTATTGCAATATTTAAAAAAAAAAAAGACAAATTAAAAAGTTCAAAATTAAGAGCTGCGGCCCATGTTTCTTAACTAAGAAAACTTAAGTCAGAAAAAAGTCAGTGAATTGACTTGTAGCTGAACTTTAAAGGAAACTCAACCCTCTTTTTATTTGTGATATAGTGTCTCGGTCTAAATTACACTCACGCTGGTGTTTTAGGAAGACAAACTAATTAGAATAATAACAACAATGACAGTAATAGCCATGTATTGTAAAACAACTGCACTGTAAAATAAATGAAAATGAATATTTAATAGGTATATTATGTTTGCTTTACACTACAGCAGGGAAATTACAATACTGCTCCTAATTTCTACACTTATATAGATATTTTGAATTTGGTCTGCATTTAAACCGCTAGCTGTCTGCAATTAATACTGCACTTTAAGCTTTTATTTTGAATGAAAACGCCAGCTTCAGTGAAAAGAGGCTTACAAACACAGGATTTGAAAACACCGGATCACGAGCTGATCGTCTGAACGAAGTGTGAGCTTCACTTCAAAAACAGATTTGATGAAGAGATGAAGCATATTGTGTTTTCGGTTTGACTGCGCCAAAACATAATGACCCAAAACACAACTTTAAAGACCTTTTATGTTAGAATAAGAAGTTTAAATATATTTTAGAAACTTTTTGCCCAGAAGACCTGTTGTTTTATATCATCATGTGACCACGATAATATCCAGACAGTTTTGCTATCGCGATATCGCGGTATTGATAAAATCGTTACATCCTTAATGCGTTGTCTTCCTTCTGATCCCAACGTTAGGAAAGACTGAATGAACTTTATTGAATTTACATTATTTGAAAAATTGCTCAATATTTAGAAAATTATTGAGTCACTTTTTTTAAGTCAATATTTAGAAAATTATTGCAGCATATTATTTGAATAATAATTTTTTAAAGATATTTTTTTAGATTATTCAAAATTGTGCCAGCATATATTGTTTGCATAATGATGATTATTAAATATATGACAAATTGTTGCGGCACATTTTTTAAATAACAATTGTTCAATACATATATATATATATATTTTTTCCATCACATTATTTGAATAATGAACTTGTTTTACAATGCCGTTTAACAATCATGATTACAACTGTTCTCTATTACCAAAATGGATATTAGAAATGTAAAATAATATAAAAAACTCAAGAAAACACAAAAGTTATAACACACTATTTCAGGACAGAGTTATTGTTTAAAACAGTCAGGATTCATTTAAACAAGACATTGCTGCACACAGATGCTCTGACGCTCAAAACACGAGGAGATCACAGTGAACATACGGACACACACCTGAACCAGTGTTTACAAAACACACCTCAGACAGGAGACTTCCTTCTGCTCACACACACACACACACACCTGGAGCCGCGTCCAGCTGTCCAGTCCCATGTATCTGTATCTGACAGGTGGTACGAGCAAAGGTCAAAGTGCATCTGCGTTCAAGTGTCAGTGAAGGTACTTTACCAAACCACACACTGCTCATGACTTCAGACTTCACTAGTTAAACAATTAGTTACACTAGTTACACAACAAAACAAACTACACTGAATTGGGTTTTATCTTTACATATTTAACTAACACGTGATATCATATGATGTTTGCAATCCAATCAGTATTAATCTGGCATAAAACATTGAGGATCTTAAGGATGACAGAATTACACTTAAACAGATACATTTACACTAAAAACAATTAATAAAACCAGAAAACATTCTAAAAGATAGAACTGAATTGAAAACTAACTAAATTGATAAGAGCATTATCTTTACATATTTAAAGGTCAATCAGCATTTATCATTTTTGACCGAAAGTTTTTATATTTTGGATTTTTAGAATTTTTTTCCTTTGATGGAATCGTGCAAAACTTGGTAAAGGTTTTGGCACTTGCTATGTGAACACACACACACACACACACACACACACACAAAAACATGGACATTTGAAAAGATTAAGTGGTCCTGGCCAAAAATGCTCGCGGCCAAAAATGACTGCAATGGAAATGAATAGGAAGCAAATTTCATCTAGTGGAAGCGTTTGGTACTGCACTCAAACAAAATCTGAAAGCTAATTTTTTGTGATATCAACCTCAAATTTGGAACATAATTTGTTTAGATTTATGAATTAGATTTTCTCCTTGTTTTAGAGTAAAACAAATATATACTATACACACACACACACACACACACACACACACACACATACATACATAAAATAGTATTTTTGTGCATTTTACATAATATTAAAACAAATTACATTCAAAAAGTGGTTAACAGGTAATAAATGGATTATAACTACTGCATAATTATAATTTATAATGCTAAGTCCCATAAAAATATGAAATATTAAATAAAAAAAATCTAAATAAATACTGTATATTCATTTCATAAAAAAAAAAAAAAAAAGTGAATTATCTTTAAATGTTTTACTATCAGATAATATTTATTTTTGCAATCCAATCAGTATTTATTTGAGACAAAACTCAACTTAAACTGATAAATTTACACTAAACAATTTATTTAAAAAAAAAAACACTTTAATTTAATGAACTAAATTAAAGACAATGGACATTACATTTCTTAAATATTTAACTATACAATAACAAAGCTGATATTTTTGCAATTCCAGTCCAATCCCAATTCCCTAAGTATTTATCTGGCACAAAACAATGAGAATCTTAATTAGGATTACAGAATTCAACTTGAACAGACAAATGCATGATAAATAATTAATAAAGAGAAGATTGCAAAATGCTTTAGTAAAAATGATTCAGTAAAACATATTTTTACAGAAGATGCTGTAGAGTAAGCCAAATTAATGACCATTTTTAACAGGTTAATTCACCTTAATTAACATAACAGCGGGAGAAATCTCTTTGCATTATTAAAATATGCTGAACTTCATGCAATGGCATGAATGGATATTAAAGCCTTGATAAGGGGTTCCCATCCACTCCAGAATAATCCCAGCCCTAAACGAGTGCTAATCCCCCTCTCCAGAACCCTTTCACCTCGCTCCCTCACTTCTGCACTCTTTATCCTCGACTGAGGCCTTGTGTCGCTCGATCGGAACGGTCAACAAGGGCTGCTCTTCATGGCGGGTCATTGTCCACGTGAATGGACAGATCTGGGTGGTGGCCGTCGCTGGGTTAAGAGTGCAAACAGTCTCACACACATCAAAGCTCAGCAAACATCTCCGTCTAAAGCACATCCTTCTGGCTTTCAAAAGAGCAACAGTCACAGACTTTGATCACGCTATCGGAGCGTCTGTCTCACCACGACACCCAACAAAACCACCGAAAAATACAGCAACAAACTCCACAACACCCAAGACATCTCTGACAAAGTGATGGGATCTGCTACAAGATTCATGTGCAGTTCATAAATCGTGTGAATTTTAGGATTTTGGGTTAATTGTGCACATAAAATGGGCTCCAAAAATCACAAGCTAAGTTTTAGTTTAACTCTCTTCATGCATTCATAATCTGTAGACTATTTCTGGACCCAAAGAGTCATTATTTTTCATTATTAAGTCTTAACTTAATATTTTTCAACTAAAACCATATTGTATCTGATCAGCACCTTCTCAAAAATGTGAAAAGAATTCAGCTGTTAATATTTAAAACTAAAAGTTACCATGTTATTATTGCACTTACCCTTTTATAAAATAATATTTTAATATATATATATATATTTAAATATATCATTGTATGAAATTTAAATGAACATATAATCTGAGAATTAATCCGATTGGAGTGAATGGAAATCATTTAAATTCCTTTGAATTTATAACTCACAATTGCTCAAATTGATGTCCAAAATTTATGAAACCTAGTAACCTACATATTTCTAACAAAAAAGCATAAATTTTACTCTGAAAAGTTTTTAAACTAAAATAAATTTGATAAATTTCAGATGACAAAAAAGCGATCAATTTTTTCACATTGCAATGGTTTGTCAATAGCGGACCATATTCATGTTCATCAAAAAAATTCAGTCCAAAAAGTCTGTGAGATATGAAGAAAAGGCTAAATATATTTTACATAAGTTTCTGACATTAATATAACTTCATAAACAATTTGATAAAAAGTATTTTTGACACTAATGGTACTCCATACATACTTGGGTCCAAAATGACCCGAAAACTAAACACTGGTTTGCAGGTCTTTTAAATAGTACTGCAGTTTGACGAATGAATAAAGAAAAAGTTTAATATCTAAAATATATATGTAATGTCTTACTTTAAAAATACAAGTAAAAAAAAACTTCTAAAGAAATGCAGTGTTTTTAGATGAACTATACAGGATGCTGCACTAGAAAGGACATTGATGATTTGAATATGGTCCAGAAATTACACACTAAACTCAGCAGTAATGCACAGAGGTTAATTAGCTGTAGTACTGGTGTAGTCTTCATCACTGAAGAAGAGTTGAAACAGATTTACCAGACTGAGAGCGTTCAATTATATCAGATCATTTGCCTTCACAGTCCTGAGAGAAGACAGAACCTCTACTAGCAGCTCACAACTAAACCACAACCAGAACTAAACCAGATCTCAACTGTAGTTTGACATTTTGACTATGAGTGTAAAGCCCGAGTCAAAAAGACGCTAAAAAAATACACTGAAAGAGATTGTCTGAATCTGCATAACTCATAAAACAGACAATACAGCTGTATATTTCATTTTCTCTCTGCCATGCAAACAAAACGATAATAAACCTGCTTTGACTTACTAGCAATTATCTCAGTCAAAAAACTACAAGTATTCAAAATAAACCTGTGTGAATCCTGGAAATGACATAAAACCAGCCAAAAACATTGCGGTTTGTGATTTTGAGAAAGATCCTGCCAGTTCTTAAAGCAGATTTAGGACCCTGTGAACTCTGTGATGCGGAAAAAACACAATAGAATTCAGTCATAAAAATAGAATTTAATGAAGGCGGCAGAATGCCGTAATATTTCTGTCACAATTTCTTCAAGTTAAACCAAACATTTTTTGATTTATTCATCCAAAATTTTCCAAATTCTGTACTGTACAGAAGAATGCATTTCTCAAAGCAATGATAACAATCATCAAAAATTATAAAAACTTTCAGGAATATCACAATTTTTCTTCCACATTTTAATTTGAACAAAATAAACAAATGTGCATTGAATCATAAATTAATTATTATAATTTAATCAAACCATTAAAATGAAATCCAGAAATATTAAAATGAGAAGAAAAGCGGAATTTGGAGGATAAAACGCATTTCATATTGCCTTAAAAGTGTTTTTTCTTTAAGTTTCATGATTTCAGTTAATTAGACATGTTTTTTTGATTACGAACATTTAATGTTCTGCACTCTAGAATATAGAGAAAATGAATGAATTAATAAATAAATAAAATAGATCTCATATGGCCCCAAAAATATCATGTTTGTTCAACTTTTATTAAAACTGATGTTAAACTGTGTAAGCTTCATTACTTCAATTAATTGGACATTTGATTAATAAATTAAATTTTACCATTAAAATGGAATTTGGTAACAAAAAGAAAACAGATTTCATAGGGCGCTACACATTCGATCTTGCCTTCTGAGACTTACATTGAGAACCAGACCAAACAACTAAACCACATCTTTACTGACATCTACACGTACTGTGATGCACTCATCGATCCATCAAATACACAGACTGAGCATCACAAACGTGAGAGATGAAGGTCGTATATGCATCAGTCAGCGCTGAAATATGAGCCTGTGTGGGCGGAGCCTCGCTCCCCCTGCAGCTCTGATTGGCCACCAGGGGCTTTGAATGACAGGAAGACACAGCACCGTGAGTTATGCCACTCATAACAGAGAGAGAGACACACACACACACACACACACACAGAGTGAGGCGTCTGTGATAAATGATAATATTTTCAATAGAGACACTGATAGAAACACCATTAATCAATTTCTGGTGAGTGAGAGAGTGACGGTTTCAACAGTTTAGGCGTCTGTTTTTATCAAAATCACTTGAAAAGAGACGTGATGTATTATTAGACACACACACACACACACACACACACAAACCGAACACACACTCACACTATCAGTGCAGTGAATGTCTGGATGAACTACTGCATTAACACCTGATGCAGATATTTTAATATTACCTCTGTTTTGAGTAATTATTGGATCAGATTGACAAATGTTTTAAAAATGTAATTGAAAAGAAGCATAACCACATTTATTTGAGGCAATAACTGGATGCCACTCACTGAACTAAACAAGCAATGTTTCGACATCATTTGACAATAATAGAACGTCAACTAACTTAATGTTAACAAATGAAAACTTGAACAAATGATACTTTGAGTTAACAAAATTATATTTTACATAAAGAAAATGAAGCATTTTTTGCATTGTGATTACTTTTCAAGTAAAAAACCTACTGTGAAGCAGTATATATATATATATACACACACACACACACACACACACACACACATATATATATATATATATATACACACACCCACACATATATATATATATTTACACACTAACACAAATATTATTAATATATTATAGAATGTTATTTATATTATAAAATATTTATACATTGTAGCAATATTTGTTATACTGTCTTTATTGCCGATTTAAAAAACAAATTATAGTATTTTTAATGTATATTAATGAGAATAATTGAGAATTCCAATCAT
>NC_081169.1:30566288-30626288 GCF_012432095.1 Onychostoma macrolepis | reverse complement strand
ACCCTTAAATTTAGTTTTGTTGGTGTAACCTAATATCTATAATGTTAGGCTTAAATAACATTTTGAACATTTTTTCTCATCTCACCTGCACAAAAACAGATTCAGTGTTCCTCAAAATCAATAAAAACAGTCAAATGCAAACTCAGAATATTATACAAACCTGCAATAATTAAACATGTTAAATAAGAAAAATATAATTTATGTATTTAATCCCATTTTATTAACCGATGTCTTTGCTGCTGACCTTCAATGATCCAATTCAACCACACTAATAAGCAGAAATGACACATTTGTGTTAGTTATTGCTGAATAGTGTTGAACTTTCTTCTCCTGCGTCATATTCTTCATGTGATTAGTTTGAGCTGTGTCCTCTACTGTACACACGTGAATCTACATCTCCTTCAGACTGAGGTGTATTCACTTCACTTTTGGTGTGAAAGGGCTTTTACATTTGTAAAAGAATAACTTTTTTTAATATTAAAAACAAACAAGCAAGCCCTGCCCAGATTTTAAAAGTAACTCAAAAGTAACGCATTACTTTCCATAAAAAGTATCCAAGTAACGCAATATAAAAGTAACTTTCCCCAACACTGCACATAAGTGAATTGTATTATGATAACTCTGCCCGTTCTGTGTGAATAGAGCGTGTGGGGGGTGTTTAGGACCTTTATCGTCTTTGTCTTTCTTCAAGCAGAAGGCGAGCGCCGCGGCGGAGATGACGCCCGCGACGCCCGCGGCTCCAGCAGCAGCAGCGGACTCTGAGCGGCTCTGGTGTCCGCCTCCGCAGCGCCCCGCGGCGGTCAGACTCGCCCAGCTGCTCCGCCGGTTCTCCAGACTCACGCGCCACCTGCTGGCCAGCTGATGGTACTGCATGCGCGACTCCTCGCACGCGACGCTTTTCCTGGACGCTCGCGATCCGCTGGCCACCGGGCTCCGGTTCGGTTCGAGCTCGCAGAGGTTTCGGAAGCGCGAGGCCTCGCCGTGGCCGGTCTGCAGCGCGCGGTGCGGCGACAGACTGCGCGACCTTCGCATCAGGACGCGCGCCGGTACCGACGACAGGAACATCGCGACCGTAACAACAACGGGTTCCGTTAACAGACAAGACGGCGCGTTAAGAGTTCGCGTTCCTGTGATCTCACCGACAACCAGTTTATGGTTTTAATGTCAGTAGGTGAATCAAAGCTCGAGAGCAGAAACGTGTATCCGGTAAACGAAAAACATCCGTGATGCGCGCGGAATCATGGGAAGTGTAGTTTAATAACGTCACCGCCGCCGCGCATGCACGCAGAAAGTTTATTTTACTTGTTTTTATTTTATGTTATTTTATTTTTTGTTGTTGTTTGTTGTTGTTGTATTTTGTTAACATTATTTTATTTTATTTTATTTTATTTTGTCTCATTATTTTATTTTATTTTGAAAGTTGTAATGGTAATACAAATTTTGGACATGCATATATATATATATATATATATATATATATATATATATATATATATATAATATATATAAACCAGTAATTAATTATATTTAACCCATAGAAAATTTTAAAAGTGGTTAGTGTTAGATTTAGGGTTTTATTTTATTTGTATTTATTTTTGTTTAATCAATTAATTAATTACTTAATTTTATTTAATTTATTTATTTTTTAAAGTTGTAGTGGAAATACAACTTTGGATATTCACAATAATGTAAAACAAAACAAAACAAAGACCCCCAAGTCTAGCAAATGAACCAGTATTTATATATATATATATATTATTTATTTATTTATTTATTTATTTTCAAATGAATCAAGTTGATTGACAGTAGATAGATTTTTCTGCTTGAGCTCAAGTTTTGATATTAAATTGTAATATCGTGTTACTAGTAAAGCCTACATTTTATTATATATCATAATACATGACCCTTGCGTGAGATTCATTATATTTTGGGGTTTGAAAATATTGCCCTGATTTAACGCATGAAAACATGGAGCAATTTAAATCATTTTGAATTTGAATTTTCTGTAACATTATAGGTGTTCAGTGCCATTTTATTTATTTATTTATTTAAGGGTAATACATTTTTGGACATGCATATGTATACAATAATATAAAAAAGTTTTCAAATTAACCACAGTTTTTAAATTTTGAGAACTGAGAGACGAAAGATAATTTTTTCTGCTTCAGCTTAGAGTTTGATAATAATATTGTATTATTGTATTATTGTTAAATCACTAGTATTAGGCCCATATATTATTATATATTATGAGCATGACGCGTGTGACCTGCAGGAGGCGCCTAAACTCACAAAATACACGAGCAACACTTTCTCTCTCTGTCATCAGCCAACAGATGAACAAAAGCAGAATATTAATGCAAATATGAATATTAGACTCGCATGCTACTTCATGCCCAATTCATTGTCTTAAGGTTCAGCTGAACTACGTCACTGGACGTTTATGCTGACTTATAAAACACAAGCTGTTTTATTCTTCATCACTAGAATGATTATAGTGCTAAGGGTTAATCTGAACTTCTTATGATCACTATCAGCTGAAAAATCTTTAACAGAATTACATCATTTGATTGCATGGCTGTTTATTTGGACGTTTAATGGAGAAAAGCCCCACAGATGGACATTTAAATGCTGCTATTGACTTTACACAAGAGTCTAAAGTACTGCACGCATGAATTTTCATTTCTGATATTCAGACACGAGTCGAGTTTATGATGGCTGATGTCAGATATGAGAATAACAGTGCATGTAGAGTAAATGTGTGTTTGTCATCAGGTGAGGTGTTTTAGAGATGTTACTGATGTTTCTCTCAGGTAACTGCGGTTTGATGAGAAAAATACAAGCCAGCATCTCCACACCTCAGACTTCCTGTGGTGTGTCTCACATGTTTCCTGCTACATGTATGTCTTTATTATTAAAACATAAATTAGCACAGTTTCATTTAAACACTTGTTTGCTCAATGTGTTTGAATGCACTGGTGTTTTGGTGGATGTTGGGGTTCTCTTTAGCAGGCTCTACACTGTAAATAAATTAAAAAGTTGAGCCAACTTAAAATTTTAAGGCAACCAGCTTCAGCAGATTTTTGAGTTTGCTCAACTTATTTTTGTGGGAGATTCTCAAATTTTTGTTGTATAAACTTAAAACGACAAGTTGAGAAAACTCAAAAATCTGCTGAAGCTGGTTGCCTTAAAATTTTAAGTTGGCTCAAATAGTTTTTTTTTTTACAGTGTGTAACACTAAACTTCTCTTCTTTCAAATGAAATGATCTTTTTTTTAAAGTATTATTTCAATTTTTCAATTTCATTCATTTAATCTACATGCTATTTATTAAAATTAAACATTTGTGAAAATTTATATTTTAAATATTTATTACAATTATATTTATTTAATGTATATTTCTTATAATTAATAATTATAATTCATTAAAATATTGATTTATTATTAATTATTGATTTATTTTTATGTATGACATTTACTATTAAATGCATTTAATAAACAAATAAATATATATTTTTTAATTATTGATGTATTATTGATGTATTAAATGTTCTATTAAGCACATTTAATTAATGTTTATATTATTATTATTATTATTACATTCACCATTAAATACATTTAATAAAATTATCATTTATTTTACAAATATATATTTATTTATTGAAATTATTGATTACATTTGCCTATTAAATTGACTATTAAACGCATTTGATGTTTTTATTTAATAAAATATAGTAGTATCAGTAATAGTCTCAATCTGTAGATCATTAATTCTGTGAATGTGAAATAATAGTCAGAATTTTTTTTTTTATCTATCTATCATCACTTTATATCTCTTTCTCCTACAATATGTCTTAGTAAGATGATATTTGGAAAATTATATTTAGCAAGTGCAAATTCTCCTCAGCACTGAGTTTCATGCATGACTTTGCCTCAATAATGTTAAAATACTAAGTAACTTTATGAAGAATTACTGAAGCCTCATAATTTTCTCGTGTATGATGTTTTGTATGAAGAGTAGGCTAATCTTAATGCAAGATTATTCAGAAGAAGGAAAATCGATAAATGCGGTGGTTATGATGGGAAGTTAATAACACGTCAACGCTGCGCGCGTGCACGAGGGTGGGCGGGGCTCAGCTGTCAGTCAAGCTTGCGCGCTCCCGTTTGCGCTCATCTTTTACACACGCACGCGCACACACGCACGCAGCGGGATGTAACAGCTGCTCACGCGTTTGCGTTTCTTCATCTTCCACGCGCATTAGTAGGCTGCGTCAGTTTACTCGCACGCATCTGGATCTTTAAACCCGCGGAAGCGCATATGTTTGAGCATCAGACGCGAATCCGGATCAGAAACCGCAGAGATTCGGTTCACAGGGAGAAACCACCGGTGCGTTTAACGCGCGTCTCTCTCGCGCTCATCAAAACGCAACGCGCGTCCGATCGCAAGCGTCTGGGAATCCTCAAACTTTAAAAGCGAACTCCTCCGTTAGTTCATCCGGGATCCGGTCTCAGAAGAGGAGGAGGAGGATGATGAAGACGAAGATGTCCGAGGAAGAGGTTCTGATCCCGGATGACCGAGCTTTTAGCCGGTTTAAACACGAGTGTCAATCCGAGGAAGACTGGAGTCTCAACTACAACAAGAACAACATCTGCGTCTGGATCCAGGTTCTGGAGGAGGAGAAGAGCTTACACAGGATCAAGGTGAGCCTGCTGGTCTGAGCTGGTTTCTGCTGGTCTACAGCTTCATGTCAACTTCAGATGATCAACCTGAAATAATAGTCCAAATATAAAGAAATGTGTTTTTGTTGAGTATCATATGTGATACCAGTCATAAGCAGCACAGGTGTATTTGTAGCAATAGCCAACAATGCATTGTATGGGTCAAAATTGTCCATTTTTCTTTTATGTCAAGGCTATGAAGTGAAGATCATGTTCCATGAAGATATTTTGTGAATTTCCTACCGTAAATGTATAAAAACTTCATTTTTGATTAGTAATATGCATTGCTAAGAACTTCATTTGAACAACTTTAAAGGTGATTTTCTCAATATTTAGATTTTTTTGCACCCTCAGATTCCAGATTTTCAAATAGTTGAAGCCAAATATTGTCCGATCATAACAAACCTAAAAAAAATAAAGGTTCCAAAAGGGTGTTTTTGCAGTGATGCCATAGAAGAACCATTTTTGGAACCTTTCAGTGAACAGTTCCCAAAATTACCATTTTGAAGAACATTTTAGAAACCTTTTTCAACTATAAAGAACCTTTTCTGCATTTGAAAGGTTCTGTGGATGTTCAAGGTTCTTCACAGAACCATTGATGCCAATAAAGAACCTTTATTTTTAATAATGAAACTATGGAGGAAAAACCAGCTAAATTTTATTAAAATATATGCAGATGCTGGTATTTATGGGCCAAAAAGCATGAAATTCTGATTGTAATGTAAATCAATGGGATCTTTATAAAAGTGTAGCAGATATTTACGTAAAAAGATGTAAATATCAGTAACTTTCAGGGCTATGGTTTTCAACTAAAACCATTAACATTTTCATTACTTGAGAAAAATAGACCTTAACTGAAATAACATAAAATATTAAAAAGCTATGTAAAAATACTTCATTGAGTAAATAATAATAAAATAAAAATTGTATTGACTTAAAAAAAGAACTAATAAAAATATTAAAAACACAATAAAAAACGCTGAAATGAAAATAGAACGCAATTGAACTAATTTAACACTTGTCACTCTATGTCTCTAATAATATGTCTCAGTAAGATGAGATGGAAATGATCCAAACATATATAATGCAGTGCTGATGGAGAGATGAAGAAGTAAACGGCAGAGTTTTGGTCATGTATAGGGTTAAACAGAAGCGTGAGTGTGTGTTTAGCGGCACATCCGGGTGTGTGACGGCCGAGCAGGTTTATCCAGCAGGTGTTGACGCACATGTACGGGTGTGTTTGCTCTGTAACGGAAACCCAGCAGGATCTCCACGCGTGTGTTTATCTTCTCAGACCGGCGAGAAACCGCTGAAGCGTGAGATTCACGGAGAGTCTGACAGACGTGTCAAGATCCGTTTATCAAGCGCATCCAGACTGGACCGAGGTCAGCTCGGGTTCGCACACTCAAACCGGTGTGCTTCATCTAGAGTTTTCCATCAATACCGGATCTTTGGTGTCTCTGTTTGCTCAAGGTTACGCAGGAATATAGGAGTTCAGGAAGTTCAAAGCCTGCTTGTTCAGGTGTTGGGTTCTCACACCGCTCACCTGTGCTTCACACACACTCGCCCTTTGTTCACAAAATAGGAAGAAATCTACCAAACAAAGAAGCGAAGTTATGCGAGCAGAAGTAAAGCAGGAGCGGGTAAATCAGGTGGAATGATTCTCTGTTTGCAGAGCAGCCAAACCCACGTTCCTCTCGCAGCATCCATCGCTTCTGACGATATCCACCGCAGGCTCTTTTCTTAGATCTGTGTGTCTTTAGGAAAGCAGCTGATAAACGACGCTGTAGAACAGACCTGTGTGTGTGTGTGTGTGTGTGTGTGTGTGTGTGTGTGTTCAGACTGCATGCTTGCTTGTTTTTTCTGCAGAAAGAACAGGAAACATCTCTTTTATGATTATAATACAGGCCTTCATTCTGCATCTCAGAGCATCACACCTGATGAAACACAACCTGATAACCGTAAACATCTCGTGTGTTTGTTAGTGGTGTTTAAGTCAGTCTCTGCAAAGTTTTTATATATATATATATATATATATATATATATATATATATATATTTGTATACAGGTGCATCTCAATAAATTAGAATGTCGTGGAAAAGTTCATTTATTTCAGTAATTCAACTCAAATTGTGAAACTCGTGTATTAAATAAATTCAATGCACACAGACTGAAGTAGTTTAAGTCTTTGGTTCTTTTAATTGTGATGATTTTGGCTCACATTTAACAAAACCCACCAATTCACTCTCAACAAATTAGAATATGGTGACATGCCAATCAGCTAATCATCCAAGCATGTTAACAGAACGTTGAGTGGAAGGAAAAAGATGCACAACCAACCGAGAGAACTGCAGCCTTATGAGGATTGTCAAGCAAAATCCATTCAAGAATTTGGGTGAACTTCACAAGGAATGGACTGAGGCTGGGGTCAAGGCATCAAGAGCCACCACGCACAGACGTGTCGAGGAATTTGGCTACAGTTGTGGTATTCCTCTTGTTAAGCCACTCCTGAACCACAGACAACGTCAGAGGCGTCTTACCTGGGCTAAGGAGAAGAAGAACTGGACTGTTGCCCAGTGGTCCAAAGTCCTCTTTTCAGATGAGAGCAAGTTTTGTATTTCATTTGGAAACCAAGGTCCTAGAGTCTGGAGGAAGGGTGGAGAAGCTCATAGCCCAAGCTGCTTGAAGTCCAGTGTTAAGTTTCCACAGTCTGTGATGATTTGGGGTGCAATGTCATCTGCTGGTGTTGGTCCATTGTGTTTTTT
Organism: Onychostoma macrolepis; assembly: GCF_012432095.1. NCBI lineage: Eukaryota > Metazoa > Chordata > Actinopteri > Cypriniformes > Cyprinidae > Onychostoma > Onychostoma macrolepis. Next base: position 30,618,809 of record NC_081169.1, on the reverse strand, counting down.
GAAAACCAAAGTCACTGCACCCGTTTACCAAGACATTTTAGAGCACTTCATGCTTCCTTCTGCTGACCAGCTTTTTAAAGATGCTGATTTCATTTTCCAGCAGGACTTGGCACCTGCCCACACTGCCAAAAGCACCAAAAGTTGGTTAAATGACCATGGTGTTGGTGTGCTTGACTGCAAACTCACCAGACCTGAACCCCAGAGAGAATCTATGTACAAATCCACTGTCAAAGAAACCTGGGCTTCCAGACCACCTCAGCAGTGCCACAAGCTGATCACCTCCATGCCACGCCGAACTGAGGCAGTAATTAAAGCAAAAGGAGCCCCTACCAAGTATTGAGTACATATACAGTAAATGAACATACTTTCCAGAAGGCCAACAATTCTAATTTGTTGAGAGTGAATTGCTGGGTTTGTTAAATGTGAGCCAAAATCATCACAATTAAAAGAACCAAAGACTTAAACTACTTCAGTCTGTGTGCATTGAATTTATTTAATACACGAGTTTCAACTCAGATTTACATTCAAAGACTTCAGGTGTTTTCTGATGTAAGGTATCATCTTTTTTGTCCCATCCTTTATGATTTTCACTGTCAATCATTTCATTTTCTGATTCAATCCTTCATTTAATTACAGTTTTCAATCCAGAAACTTTGCAAAAGTTGGTATTAACCTATTAATATTATGTAGCTCGTCTACATTTCTCCGGTTTATATTCCAGTTTAAAGCAGGTCAGGCAGCAGGGGATTTTCAGGCTGATTTTCAGTTCCAGAATCGGTGCTGAAACCAAAAAAAAAATGAATTGAAGAGATTCTTTAGTCAAACACCAGCGTCTCTTTCAGATCACAGATACGGTGCCAGTTTGGAGTTTCAGTCGTCTCTAATATCATTAGTGACTTAAAATCTTTTAATTTCCAGTGAAAACTGACCCTCGTCATTGTTTGTGTTTCTGTGGGAGAAAGAATCTGCTGAATCAACTATAAAATCTGCATTCATTTCACACAACAAGTGTGTGTGTGTGTGTGTGTGTGTGAGTGAGTGAGTGAGTGGGAGTGAGAGAGTGAGTGTGTGTGTGTGTGTGTGTGTGTGTGTGTGTGTGTGTGTGTGTGTGTGTGTGTGTGTGTGTGTGAGTGAGTGTGTGTGTGTGTGTGTGTGTGTGTGTGTGTGAGAGTGTGTGTGTGTGTGTGTGTGCGCGCCTGTGTGTGTGAGAGAGAGTGAGTGTGTGTGTGTGTGTGTGTGTGTGTGTGTGTGTGTGTGTGAGAGAGTGTGTGTGTGTGTGTGTGTGTGTGCGCGCCTGTGTGTGTGTGAGAGAGTGAGTGTGTGTGTGTGTGTGTGTGTGTGTGTGTGTGTGTGTGTGCGCGCCTGTGTGTGTGTGAGAGAGTGAGTGTGTGTGTGTGTGTGTGTGCGCGCCTGTGTGTACCTGTTTTTCTATTCAGGTGGGGACTTAAACCTGAACACACACAGACTCATGGGGACTCATGTCACGGGTAAACAAGCTAATAAATCACACAGAATGGAGTTTTTGAAAATCTAAAAATGGCTGTAGTCTCCTGTAAGGGGTAGGTTTAGGTGTAGGGTTGGTGTAGGACGATAGAATATACGGTCTGTACAGCAGAGAAACCATTACGCCTATGGAGAGTCCCCACAAGGATAGCAAACCAGACATGTGTGTATATGTGTGTGTGTGCTGACTTGTGTTCCTGTGGTGGAAACCGCAGTAAAGCATAATAACACAAAATGCTGAAGTGTGAGAAATACTCTATAGCCTGCAGGCAAAAGGCCAGAGAGAACAAGAGCGAGCGAGATTGATTCAGTGAATAAATATACTCTCTCTCATATGCACAGGATATGTGCAGTGATCTTTTGTGAAGAGATAAATATTAATAATGCCATCATCATCATCATTATTATTATTATTATTAGTAGTAGTAGTAATAGTAGTATAGCATTAGTATTGGTAGTGAACATTATAATCAGGTTATGTCTGTTACAATCATGAAATTTATGACACGGGATTAATTTTCATACAAATGTGGTTGAATTTGGCAGAGTAAGATTAAAATATACATCTTAAAGAAACAGTTCATCCAGAAATGATCATCCTGTCGTCATTTGCTTGACCTCATGTTGTTACACACCTGTATGACTTTAATTCTTCTTTTAATTTAATTCTTTAATTCTTATTTTGAGGATTGTTGAGAACCAAATAACTTCGACCCCATTGACTTTCATTGTATGGACAAAAAACCTTTCTGAGACATTTCTCTGAATATCGCCTTTTGTGTTCCACAAAAGAAAGACGTAAACTAAACTCTTAACTTCAACTACAACCATAAAAAAAGTTTAGTTACTTGGAATAAAAAACTTTAAATAAAAATAAAATAGAATATTTAAAAACATATTTTTTCAGGTTGTTGCCAGTTCTACAAAAAAAATATATATATATATATATTTTTTTATGAACAAAATCACCTAAACATTAATTAAAATTAAAATGAATTAAAATTAAAATAATTAAACAATTCAAAAATATTTCAAACAGTTAAATAATTTAAAATAGTTATAAAAACTGTAATAGTATCTAAGTGATATTAAATAACATGACATGAGTGCGAGTAAATGATGACAAAATGATCATTTTTGGTGAACTGTCCCTTTAAGACGACAAAACTGCATTTGTCTCATTTTTTAAATATTTTCTGACAAAATGCATGGCATACTGCTGCCTGAAATCAAGCTTGTTTCTAGAAGTGTCTGCTGCGGTTCATTTCAGATCTTCTTAACATGTAGATTGGCCGTCATTTTCTAAAGGTTCAGCATCTGCCTTTATTGACCAGTCATGGAGAAAGAAAACTAATGATGTGATAAATGAAGTCCTAATGAGAATAGAGGAGTAATGTGTGTGTGTGTGAGTGATAAAACGCCACCGTCCCTCGTGATCAGTGTGTGTTGTTCCTCATGTCTCTCTGGAGGAACGACGCTTCTCTCGGGACTCAAACCATCTCACACAGAACCAACCGTTATCAAACATGCACAACAGACGCTTGAAATGTTCCAGAATCAAAATTAACTCAAAATTAATTCACCGATCCTGGACTCTGAATGACGTTCAGTCCTCATTTACTTTGTTGTATATAAAAGAACAGGGTTAACATTCAGCTGAAGCAGGTTTGGATTGACATGAGGGTGAGAAAATGATGAAAAATCAAAAGTATGAATATTTCTAATAGTTTAGTTTAATACTAATTAATACTTTTTAGGAAAACGGTCTCTTTCAGTGAAGCTCATGGTATAAAACGGTATAAAAATCAAAGTTTTGAAAATAAAAAACAAAACAAAAAAAATTCTCTCTCTCTCTCTCTCTATATATATGTATATATATATGTATATATTAGTGCTGTCAAAAGATTAATCATGATTAATTGCATCCAAAATAAGTTTTTGTTAACATAATATATGTGTGTTTTGTGTATATTTATGTATATATAAATACACACATGCAGTATATATTTTGAAAATATTTACACGTTTATACATTCATATATATATATATATATATATATATATATATATATATATATATATATATATATATATAAAACTAATACTATTACTACTATATACTGTATATGTTACTTTATTTATTATTATATTACTATAGTGTGTGTGTGTGTTAATTTGCTATATTATCTAATTTTTCTGTCAATTAAATGTACAAAAGACCTTATTTAAAACGTATTATATATATATATATATATATATATATATATATATATATATATATATATATATATATATATACACAGGTGCTGGTCATATAATTAGAATATCATCAAAAGTTGATTTATTTCACTAATTCCATTCAAAAGTGAAACTTGTATATTATATTCATTCATTACACACAGACTGATATATTTCAAATGTTTATTTCTTTTAATTTTGATGATTATAACTGACAACTAAGGAAAATCCCAAATTCAGTATCTCAGAAAATTAGAATATTACTTAAGACCAATACAAAGAAAGGATTTTAGAAATCTTGGCCAACTGAAAAGTATGAAAATGAAAAGTATGAGCATGTACAGCACTCAATACTTAGTTGGGGCTCCTTTGCCTGAATTACTGCAGCAATGCGGCGTGGCATGGAGTCGATCAGTCTGTGGCACTGCTCAGGTGTTATGAGAGCCCAGGTTGCTCTGATAGTGGCCTTCAGCTCATCTGCATTGTTGGGTCTGGTGTCTCTCATCTTCCTCTTGACAATACTCCATAGATTCTCTCTGGGGTTCAGGTCAGGCTAGTTTGCTGGCCAATCAAGCACAGTAACACTATGGTCATTGAACCAGCTTTTGGTACCTTTGGCAGTGTGGGCAGGTGCCAAGTCCTGCTGGAAAATGAAATCAGCATCTCCATAAAGCTTGTCAACAGAAGGAAGCATGAAGTGCTCTAAAATTTCCTGGTAGATGGCTGCGTTGACTGTGGACTTCAGAAAACACAGTGGACCAACACCAGCAGATGACAGAGTATTTGAATCAGCTTTGCTTGACTGTATTCTCAAGCTTGCGGTCATCCCTGTTGCTTGTGCACCTTTTCCTACCCAAATTCTTCCTTCCAGTCAACTTTGCATTTAATATGCTTTGATACAGCACTCTGTAAACAGCCACACCTTTCAGTAATGACCTTCTGTGACTTACCCTCTTTGTGGAGGGTGTCAATGTTCATCTTCTGGATCATTGCCAAGTCAGCAGTCTTCCCCATTATTGTGGTTTCAAAGAACAAGAGATACCCAGAATTTATACTGTAGGGATGGTCATTAATTCAAACTCAAATGTAAATATTCTAATATTTTGAGATACTGATTTTTGACTTTCATGAGCTGTAAGCTCTAATCATCAAAATTAAAAGAAATAAACATTTGAAATATATCAGTCTGTGTGTAATGAATGAATATAATATACAAGTTTCACTTTTTAATGGAATTAGTGAAATAAATCAACTTTTGATGATATTCTAATTATATGACCAGCACCTGTATATTATATATAATAATTTTTTTTTTTTTTTTTTTTTTTTAATACCGGTATTATATTTTTATATATTAACATTTTTTCACAAAGTCATGTATTTACCATATATAACTTATTTATTTTTATTTTTTATTATGATGTAAATTAATTTTTCTGTTGTATAGAGAATAAATAATAAACTGTTTGTGTGTGTATACATGTATGTAATAGTAAATAAAATTGTTAAAATGGATATTAATTATAACCAGCTGTATATAAAAACAATAGAAGTCTAGTGCAGTGCAGTGTCTACATTTGTGTGTGTGTTTGATATGGATCTTACTGAGATGTGTGCAGTGGTGTTTGTTAAAGGGCGTCTCATCTGTGAAACATCCAGACGTTCTTCAGCTCTGAGTGTCTCAGTACAGCTGATAATGCTTTTATTTGCATTATATACAGCAGTAGTTTGAGTATTGCTTATCGTCAGGAGCTTCAGGCAAATGTTTTCTGCAGAAACTCCTTTGAGAGAGTCACAGAGTGAAGCTGGCGGTGGATTCGCTGCATTAAAATCCCTTCTGCTGCTGGTTTACGGCTTGTTTTCTGCTCATTAGCAGGTGAAACAAACACAACGATCACAGAAAGAGAGATCGGAGATCGTGTGTGTGTGTCTTGATAATGAAAGAATAGATGTCAGTAAAGAACACACAACTGCAGGCATTAAATAATGCGCTGCAAACCAAAACACACACACACACACACACACACACACACACACACACACACACACACACACACACACACACACACATACACATACATACATATGAGTGTGCAGCATGTGGGTGGCTGTAGATGTCAGATTCTCCAAAAAGCTGTTGGGCTTCCCCCGAACCACACACACACACACAAACACAGACACACACACACACACACTTACAATCTGTCCTCCTACTCGTGATGTTGGGCTCCAGTAGAGCTTCAGGAAATCCCAGTCAAGTGTTTTAGTCCTTCTGCCTCTCTCACCACAGACTGACCAGCGCTGAGCTCATTAATGATCATGTTTGCTGCTGTAGATGATTTCATTTATTTATTTCAAAATCATGTTTAACCGTTTAATAACTAAGAACTACACTCGCAGTAATCCTAAACCAATCAGAGAAACAGGAACTATAATAACCTAAATATTTTATAACATTTTATAAATGTGTAAATATTTATTTGAATTTTGTATTTATATGGTGAATGCTCAGTTTTTATACATTTTGTGCATTTTTATGCAAGTCAGTAGAATATTATATTGCATCATTGTTTATAATTCATGTCAATGTTTTGATCTCTGGTTAATCCTTAAAATCTGTTTGTGCTTCACTGTTATTTTAGCATTACTTAAATACAATTATAGTTTTAATCAATGTTTTGAATTAGCTTCTATTTATATACTTTGTTTTTATAGACTGTAAGTTTTTAGTACTTTTAAAAAAAAACTATTACGAGGTATAATTAACTTAAACAAGTATTATAAATAAAAATGTAAAAACATAAGTTTTTCATCCAATAATTATATTTTATTTTATTTCAGCTTTATTTCACACACATTAACAAAAATGGTTTAGTAGGTTAATTTTAGTTAACGAGAATAACCCTGTTTGTAACCGCTGTGAGGCTGTTCTGTATAAATCTTCACAGCATTTTTATATGATAATCATTTTTGTTTCAGTACTTTTCCTCTGTAAGTGAGTTTTGGAGGACTTTAGTGTGTGGTTTCTGTGCCTACAGCTGTTTTTCATTGGTTCTCTCGTTCTTGTCGTCGCTCTAGAAAACATAAGTTCTTTTGAGATGAGATCTACTTTAATGTCCCGGTTTAATAATTCACAGATCACTTCAGATTCAGAGTAACTGCAGCCTCGTTTCACCTGATGTAGGTCATTAGTTACAGGCGTGTGTTTCGCTTTTAGGGTCACGGACGCTTGAATTATCACAGAATGTGTGTCGAGCTTCATTTACAGCTTTTATTTTATGACACGGTCATGAATATGATCTGCTACTTCACAAGTATATCTCAGATGTTTGAACAGTACTGTACTGAATATTGGTCCATTTCCAGGAGGAGAAAAACATCCAGAGATATTTACATTTTAAATATTTGTTTTGTCACTTCTGACTAGTGTTATTTCAGTATCGTTTGAAATGTTATATATATATTGTTAGTATTTTGAATTATTTTTATCTTTTGTTTTTCACTTTCATTTTAAAGTATTTGTTGATTTTGTCATTTTTAGCTGTTTTTGTTTTTAAAATGTCTTTAAAATTAAAGTGAAAATAGAATAATAAAAATTAATAATCTATAAAGTTTTATTAATTTTTTTTAAATGTTTATAATTTTTTGGTTTTAGTTTTATTATTAGCTGTCTTACTACTTCAAATTCAACTAAACTTTAATTTTTAATTTTTTTTAATTTTCCGTTTTAATTTTAGTTAAAGTCTTAGTAATTTAATTTTATATTTTTGTCATTTTTATTAGGTTTTGGGATTTATTGTTCATTTTTATTTGAGTTTTAGTTATTTTAGTACATTGTTAAACTAAATAAGAAATGTTGCCTTGGCAACTAGTGGAAAAAGTTTGTTTATATTTTATAATTTTATTCATGTATTTTTATTAATTTTTTAAATGTAATTACATTTTTAAATTTTATTTAAAGCAATTAAATTTATGTTTTTAGTTTTTCTGACTGTTTCTTGTTGACACTTTATGGCCTGTAATGCATTCTGGGTAACGTAGTTCTTCTGCTCTCTCCTCAGTGTCGAATGCTGTGTAAGGACATCCCAGCTGAGACCATGTACGATGTGCTCCACGACATCGAGTATCGGCGAAAGTGGGACGCAAATGTCATCGAGACATTCGACATCGGCAAACTGACGGTCAACGCAGATGTGGGCTATTACTCCTGTAAGTTCTGCCACTGCAGAATTAGCCTTTAAATATCAAAATATGCAATTTACTTTGTGTTCATGCTAAGTGTTCATACTTTTTAGGGAAGTGTCCTAAACCGCTGAAGAACCGTGATGTCATCACCCTGCGCTCCTGGCTGCCGATGGGCAACGATTACATCATCATGAACTACTCCATCAAACACGCTGTGAGTGACGCTGTGTTAGTTTAGTCTATTATAGTTTTTGTTAATAGTTTGAATTAGGTTTCATTTTATATGTCCTGTTATCTCTTTAATTTTAATTAAAGTCTTAGTATTTTAGTTTTTTAAATCTATCTTTGTAGTTCTGTTTAATTAGTAACTATTTAATTAGTTTAATAACAAATAATAACCATAGCTAATAAATAAAAAGCTAATAAATATTTGTATTTAAATTAAATGTAGGCAAGACATTACAGGTGAATAAAGTAATATATATTAATTGATATCATCATATTATATTTATTTATCATTACTTTCCCCATTTGACTGATCACAGTAAATTAAGACAAATGTTTATGTTTTCTGAAATGTGCTAATATGCAAATTAAATCTTATGATTAAATCTAGGTTCAAAATTCTTGTTTGATTTTAGAGTTGAAGGTTTTTACTGTGGGGATTTTGAATTTCTCTCCATAAATTAGAAAATACTGTCAATAGAAAAAAAAAAAGTTTTTTTGCTGTTTTAGGAATAAAATATTGTATAAACTGAGATGAATCATATATAAACAAACCCTTCTATAAAAACCTTCAGATTATAGATAGGAATAAAACTCTAAGTGTTGGTGTCTGTAAGTGCTGCTGAAGTGTAGGAAAAACTCTCAGCCTTTATAGATTTGCATTTTCGCCATGTTTTTAGGAATAAACTGTTGTAAAAAATCAATGTGAATGAGATATAAACAAACCCCTCAGTAAAAGCCTTCAGAATATAGAGAGGAATAAAACTCTAAGTTTTGGTGTTTGTAAGTGCTGCTGAAGTGGAGAAACAAACTCTTAAAGATAAGGTGTATTTTTTGGATGTTTTCTTTCATCTAGTCTGAAATAAGACATGTTATGGAAACAAAACTGACCAAAATCTCAAAATTGACCAGTGCATGCTGGTTTTGTCTGTAGGGTCTTGCCTTATAATGTATAGATGTAAAAGCAAAATAAATAAATAATAAAAATAAATAAAGTGATTAAATCTTGTATTTGTTTACAATATTTGAAATATTTGTTTACAATATGAACATTAAGTGACATCAGAGAACTGTGATCGTGCAAATATGTTGTTAAATTATTGAAATGAAGGTGAAATCTGAGGGAAAGTGTGTTTGCTGAAAGTTTGGGAATCGCTGTGCTGTTCTGCTCATGACTGAGTGTGAAGCGCTGCATTGATTCTTCTGGACGGTCAGCGTGCAGCACTGACGTGTGTTTGTGTGACCGTCAGGACAGTAATGATTCTGCTGCTAACGATCTGCTGATCATTACTAACGATGTGATGATAGTCTGTGTTCACAGTGACACGCTCCAGCTGTTGTAGTGATGCTATACAGATGTGTTTGTGTGTCAAGTCACCATTACTTTACAACCCAGATTGTGTCAAAGCAGCTTTACAGTATTAAACAGGGAAATAGTGTGCTGTTGTCCTCTGGCCAGACGAGACCAGCAGTTTAATTCCATGCTGCAGCAGAGTCAGATTGTGCAGAGGACTCATCTTGTCCCGATGGCCGTCTAGGAGACAAGGTCTTCCAGATGAGATGGTCACTGCAGATTCAGTCCGTATCCAGATCAGATGGTGGATCAGGACTGAGAGATGACCTCTACAGCCCTGAACATCAGCAGAGATCAGGACACTTAGATGAGCCCCAGAGACAGATCCCCAGTGAAGACCCTGTCTCCTAGACAGCCATCGGGACAAGACCACAGGAACCAGATGAGTCCTCTGCACAATCTGACTCTGCTGCAGCATGGAATTAAACTGCTGGTTCGTGTGTGTGTGTGTGTGTGTGTGTGTGTGTGTGAGTGAGTGTGTGAATATGAGTGTGTGTGTACCTGTTTTTCTATTCAGGTGGGGACTTAAACCTGAATACACACAGACTCATGGGGACTCGTGTCACGGTGAAACAAGCTAATAATCTCTAGTCACATGATCAGACTGGTGTGCTGCAGCTCCGCACTGCATTGATCTCTGTGTCATCACTGAGAGAGAGAGAGACGTGTCTTATCTCCTGTTCTTCTCATTACACACACACACACAGAGAGAGAGAGGCCAGAGTGTCATTTTGATCATTATGGGATGTAGAATGGGAGCTTATAATGTTCCCATAACCATTGTGATGCTATACTGAGTGTCATTTCAGTTTGATCTTGATGTGTTTATAGATTGATTGATTGATTGTGTGTGTTTCAGAAATATCCTCCTAAGAAGGATCTGGTGCGAGCCGTTTCCATCCAGACGGGATACCTGATCCAACGCACCGGCCCCACCAGCTGCACCTTAACATACCTGGCACAGGTGGACCCGAAAGGTGACACACACACACATTAATAATTAATTTTTTATATTTAATTCTTTTATACTTAACATTATTTTATACTTTATTTTTTATTTACATTTTATTTTTCTGTAATTTTATTTTTATTTACTTTGTTGAGTGGTTGCTCAGATCAGTGTGATCTACAGCCCTGAATCAAACCGTCTGTTCTAAGCTCGATCTTTCTTTGTGTCTCTCTCAGGTTCTCTTCCCAAGTGGGTTGTTAACAAGTCTTCCCATTTCTTGGCTCCTAAAGTGAGTAAAGCGCACTAGTTCACTCCATCCTTACACTGGTTTATTCTTACACTCCTACACTTTTCATCTGTTCTTCATCCCTAACAGAATTAACCCTGAAAACACGGAATGGCAGACGTGCATGTGTGTGTGTGTGTGTGCGTGCATGCGTGTGTATGTACACACATTGAAGTAGGTCATCAGTTTTCCCAGGAAACATCACAGAGTGAAAGAACAGATGAGTGATTGATTGATTGATTGATAAAGAGACACTGAGTGACAAAAGAACCTGTGAAATATTAAACACTGACATCATGAACAGTCATTTCTAAAGCATCACTGCAGTTCTAAAGAATCATACAGTCAGACATTAATGCAGGATATTCAGATTTGGTAAATAAAGTTTCAGGGCAATTGAAATGATTTGAAAAGAACAGGAGAAGACTGCAGAAGTGAAGCGACAGACGATACAAACAAACATTCTGAGACGTCAGTGAGACAAAGAGCTGCACTGTGTCTAAATGTGTTTCTGTGATTGAATTACTGTAGAGATTGTGTGTGTGTGTGTGTCTGGATGGATGAACACAAACACTAATCCGTTTCAGCCCTCCTTTAATTTAGAGGCTCATCAGACATAGGACTATGGCATACAGACAAAAAATTATATCTCAATATTTTTAGGAATTTTACTGATAACTTGAGTTTTTTTTTTTTTTGCTTATTTAGGTCTGTTTAGACTCAAGTAATTTTTCTTAATAAAAAAGTGTAATTTGTATTATTATTATTATTATTAATTAAATAAAAACTTTAGTCGTAATTTTTTATTATTATTTGAATGTATTTTTCTGTTTGTTGTAGTCGTGTTTCATAATGTTTTCATAATTATTTCAATATTTGTTTGTTTTAACTACTTTTAGAATTATTGAATCTAATTTTCCATTATTTTATATTTTTCCATTGCTTGTTTTTGTATTTATTTTTATATAAATATCACTTTTATTTATATTTATTTATAGAATAGTAATAAAAATATTTTGCATTTTTAAAATTTATTTAAAATTTAATTTTGTTTTAATATTTATTGTGATCATGTTTTATCATTTATTTTTAACAATTTTGTTTTAAATTCTTTGTTTTAATCTACTTTTATTGTTTTATTTAATCTAAATTTCCATTGTTTATTTTAAATTTTACCCATATTTTTAAATATCACTTATTTTAATATAAAGTTTTACTATATAATTTTAATTTAAAAAATTATTTATTATATATTTTTTATTTAAAATGCAATTATTTAATTTTAATATTTATTGTAACAATGTTTTATAACATGTTGTGTGTGTCTCAGGCGATGAAGCGCATCAGTAAAGCGTGTCTTCGGTATCCCGAGTGGAAGCAGAAGCACAGTCCGGGTTTTAAGCCGTGGTTGTTCCCGGAGCAGAACCAGCTCTCCAGCATCCCGCTGTCCGAACTCTCCATCCAACACGCTGAATCACTGGAGAACATCGACGAGAGTTCACTCAGCGAGAGCAAAGACGAGCGCGCTGAGCACAGCGACGACGAGGGGAACAACTGACACACACACACACACACACACACACACATATATACACACACACACAGCCCATTGAAGTGCTAAATCCAGATTATGATTAATTTGGTTACACAGATGTAAATGATTTTGAGTTATGGTTATGATTTCTGACCCCTGACCTTATGTATGCATGCAGTTTTTCTCTAGACCCACAGCGCCGACGTCGATCTGCTGTACGGCACTAGAGTTCAATGAATGAATGAATGTAGTAACGAAGAATTAAAAACAAATTACTGCCTGTGTTTTTGGAGCTCTGCCATGTGTCTTCTGTTTATTATAACAAAACCTGCCAGAGAAAGAGTCGGCAGCAAAACTAAAGTTATTTTAGTGAGAACCTGGGGGAAAATGACTCGTTCTAAACCGGCAGATCAAGTTATTGTGAAGAATGTTGTATGTATACAGTTTGCAAAATAGTAATTTTCTCTCAATATAAAAGACAAATCACAAATATCTCTTTAATAAATTAGTTTCTTTAAAATAAACCAATAATTAAAAAATATAATTATATTTCTCCTAAGACAAAGTTTTAAAATTGTGCAGGAACTCAATATAAACTCTAACGTTTCTCATCATGTTCTCTATATCTACATCCACTTTAGTTTATATCTCTATATTCCTGATGAATGGTAACTTATTTGTGCCTGTTTTGATTTCTACTAATGAATTTAAGGAAACATTTGAGGAAAGTTTATAATTGTGCAAGAGCTTTCTAAGTTACACTGGAGGTCAAAAGTTTATAATAATTAAGATTTTTTTAATGTTTTTGAAAAGTCTCTTCTGCTCACCAAGGCTGCTGGAGTAGAAACTATTTTCACTCAGAAACTTCACAAATAATTAAAAAGAAATGGCAAGTAGCACATTAAAATAATCAAGATTTTTTTTTGTAAAAATGTACTCCAATAATCTTTGCTTTATATACAGTCATGGCCAAAAATATTGGCACCCTTGGTAAATATGATCAAAGGCGGCTGTGAAAATTAATCTGCATTGTTAATCCTTTTAATATTTTATTAAAAAAATGCACAAAAATCTAACGTTTCATTGGATAATAAGAATTTAAAATGGGGGGAAATATCATTATGAAATAAATGTTTTTCTCTAATACACATTGGCCATAATTAACGGCACCCTTTTATTCAATACTTTTTGAAACCTCCATTTGCCAGTTTAACAGCTCTAAATGTTCTCCTATAATGCCTGATGAGGTTAGAGAACACCTGACAAGAGATCAGAGACCATTCCTTCATCCAGAATCACTCCAGACCCTTTAGATTCACAGCTTCTTCTCTTCAGGTCACTCATGTTCTACAGGGTTCAGGTCAGAGGACTGGAATGGCCAGCAGAAGCTTGGTTTTGTGCTCAGTGACCCATGTTTGTGTTGTTTTTGAGGTTTGTGTTTGGATTATTGTACGGTTGGAAGATCCAAACATGGCCCATTATAAGATTTCTAACAGAGTCAGTCACTTATTGATTTTTTATCTGTTGGTATTTGATAGAATCCATGATGCCATGCGTCTAAACATGATGTCCAGGACCTCCAGCAGAAATATAGGCCCACAACATCAAAAATACAGCAGTATATTTCATTGTACACATGGGGTACTTTTTAAACCCATCTTGAGTGTTTGCTGCTAAAAAGCTCATGTTTTAGTTTCATCTGACCATAGAAGTCAGTCCCATTTGAAGTTCCAGTCGTGTCTGATAACTGAATATGCTGGAGTTTGTTGTTGGATGAGCGAGGAGAATTTCTCTTGAAACCCTCCCAAACAACATGTGCCGATGTAGCCGCTGTTTGACCATTTTTTTTTTTAAGGTTTTCTGACCCCGAGACTCAACTATTTTCTGCAGTTCTCCAGCTGTGGTCCTTGGAGAGTGTTTAGCCGCTCAAACTCTCCTCCTCACCGTGCATTAGGACGATATAGACACACGTCCTCTTCCAGGCAGTTTCCTAACATTTTATGTTGATTGGAAATTCTTAATTATTGCCCTGATGCTGGAAATGGGAATTTTCACTGCTCCAGCTCTTTTCTTAAAGCCACTTCACTAATTTGTGAAGCTCAATTATCTTTTGCTGCACATCAGAACTATATTCTTTGGTTTTTCTCATTGTGATGATGATTAAGGAATTTGGGCTTTGTTTTCCCTCCTATTTATATTTCTGTGAAACAGGAAGCCATGGCTGGATAATTTCATGTTCATAATCACCCTGGAGAGCTCAACATTGTGAATATGAATGGGAATATTCTTCAGAGATATTTTACTCACAAGAATTTCTAGGGGTGCCAATAATTGTGCCCAACATGTATTTGAGAAAAATATTTATTTCATAATGATATTTCCCCCCATTTTAAATTCTTATTATCCAATGAAAGGTTAGATTTTTGTGATTTTTTTAAATAAAAGATCAAAACCATTAACAATGCAGATTAATTTTCACAGCCTTCTTTGATCATATTTACATATATATAGCATTAAAGTAAATAAATTCTACATGTTAAAATAACAGTGTTACAACAGTATCAAACTCAAGCAAATGTTATATTTGTGCTTCATTGACTCATCTGTCTGTCTCTGTATCTCATTCTGTCCATCTTGTCAGTGTCAGAGACTCATTATCAGTGTGAAAGGAGACAGTAATGAGATCTGATCATGCTGACAGTGAAGAGATCAATCTGACACACACACACACACACACACACACAAGTCAGAAGTACTAGTTTGTTTTCTGCCTTAAACCTGAAACTATGTGAGATCCTCAGTGGTGGATTGTATTTTATTTCTTTGGCAATGTGTGTGTGTTGTGTGAGTGTGTGTGTGTACCTGGCATTTATCACGTTATAGGGAACAAATGTCCCTACAAGGACAGTAATACCAGTAAATTTTGACCTTGTACGGACATTTTTTAGGTCCCCATGAGGAAACAAGCTTAGTCATACAGAGTGAGGTTTTTTTTTGAAAATCTAAAAATGCACAAAGTTTCCTGTAAGGGGTAGCGTTAGGTGTAGGGCAATAGAAAATACGGTTTGTACAGTATAAAAACCATTACACCTATGGAGAGTCCCTACAAAAATGGAAACCAGTGTGTGTGTGTGTGAACTGACTTTTTATCTGTAAAATTGACTGTTTACTGTCGTCCTCTTTTTAAAGCTGCTCTACAGCAGAATTGAATTTTGTTTACATTATCGACACTATTTTCCTGTTTAACACTCTAAAGCTGCTTTGACACGATCTATAGAAGTGCTGTAGAAGTGAAGGTGACTCGACTTGACTGTGTGTGTGTGTGTGTGTGTGTGTTTATCACTTCCTGTTATTTTAGATGTCAGTTGTAAAGCCACGTGGACAGTACAGTAAAACCACAAGAAAGTGTGTGTCATGTGACCATATATGGCCATTCTCGGTACCATGTTATCATTAGTTTGTCCATAATCCATAATAATGCTTCCTCCGGTGAAAAAGAGCATCTCCTGTAGTCTCTCGCAACAAAATCCTATCATCTTCTATCATCTGATCGTGGTTGTATCTCTTTATTAGTGCTACAGGATCTTAGCGCTGCGTTCAACACAATCGACCACAACATTCTTTTGAATAGACTAGAAAACTTTGTTGGCATTAGTGGAAGTGCCTTAGCATGGTTCAAATCGTACTTATCTGACCGCCATCAGTTCGTAGCAGTGAATGAAGAGGTATCCTATCGATCACAAGTGCAGTATGGAGTACCTCAAGGCTCAGTACTAGGGCCGTTACTTTTCACGCTTTATATGTTACCCTTGGGAGATATTATCAGGAGACATGGTGTTAGCTTTCACTGTTATGCTGATGATACTTAGCTCTATATTTCTTCGCAAATTGAGAAACTAACGGAATGCATAGTCGATATAAAAACTGGATGACGGTAATTTTTACTGCTAAATTCTGAAAAACAGGTGTTAATTATCGGACCTAAAACCCCACATGTAATAACCTAGAACATTATCTAACACTTGACGGCTGCTCTGTCAATTCTTCTTCATCAGTCAGGAACCTAGGTGTGCTGTTCGATAGCAATCTGTCATTTGAAAGCCATGTTTCTAGCATCTGTAAAACTGCATTTTTCATCTCAAAACATATCTAAATTGCGACCTATGCTCTCAACGTCAAATGCAGAAATGTTAATTCATGCGTTTATGACCTCAAGGTTAGACTATTGTAATGCATTATTGGGTGGTTGTTCTGCACGCTTGATCAACAAACTCCAGTTGGTCCAAAATGCAGCAGCTAGAGTCCTTACTAGAACCAGGAAATATGACCATATTAGCCCGGTTCTGTCAACACTGCACTGGCTCCCTATCAAGCATCGGATAGATTTTAAAATCTTGTTAATTACTTATAAAGCCCTGAATGGTTTAGCTCCTCAGTACTTGAGCGAGCTCTTATCGCATTATAGTCCTCCACGTCCACTGCGTTCTCAAAACTCTGGCCGTCTGATAATACCTAGAATATCAAAATCGACTGCGGGCGGCAGATCCTATTCCTATTTAGCACCCAAACTCTGGAACAGTCTACCTAACACTGTTCGGGAGGCAGACACACTCTGTCAGTTTAAATCTAGATTAAAGACCCATCTCTTTAGCCTGGCTTACACATAACACACTAATACACTTCTATTATTCAAATCCGTTAAAGGATTGTTAGGCTGCATTAATTAGATCAACCGGAACCGGGAACACTCCCCATAACACACGATGTGCTCGTTACATCGTAAGTTGAATGGCATCTACGCTAATATTTGTCTGTTTCTTTCCTATTCTGTTTCTCAGTCCGTATCCGATCAGATGGTGGATCAGCACCAAGAGATGATGTCTACAGCCCTGATCGTCAGCGGAGACCAGGACACCCAGATGAGCCCCAGAGACAGATCCCCAGTGAAGACCTCGATTAAATACAATAAAACTAAAAATATAACAAAATAACTAAAATATAATAAAATACCTAACTACATAATACTACTATTGTTAGAAATTGCAACAAAATTAGAATAGAAATATAAACTTTTGAACTGCGGGTTTCGTCTGGTCAGAGGAGAACTGACCCCCGACTGAGCCTGGTTTCTCCCAAGGTTTTTTCCTCCATTCTGTCTCGGAGGGAGTTTTGGTTCCTTGCCGCTGTCGCCTCTGGCTTGCTCAGTTGGGGACACTTCATTTCTAGCGATTATCGTCGATTTGATTGCACAGATACTATTTAAACTAAACTGAGCTAGACAATGACATCTCTGAATTCAATAATGAAATGCCTTTAACTGAAAATTGAGTGTTTAATCTTATCATTATACATTACTGACACTCTATCCTCCAATTTGATACTGTTAAGTGCTTTGACACAATCTGTATTGTAAAAGCGCTATATAAATAAAGGTGACTTGACTTGACTTGTTTAGAGCTGTTTTGGCTTGTAAACAGTACTTGATCTGTGCAGATTTCTCTCCTGATTCAGACCAGAACACTTGTTCACTGGAGGAAGCGTTATTATGGACTTGTATTTTAGATAAAAACGTCTTAATGCTGGATGTGTCTCAGCTTTTGTCTTCTCCAGATGTTAACTGATGGACTGGAGTGCTGTGGATTATTGTGATGTTTTTATCAGACTCTCATTCTGACGGCACCCATTCACTGCAGAGCATCCATTGCTGAGACACTGATGCAGAGACACATTTCTACAAACCTGATGAAGAAACACACTCATCTACATCTCGGATCATCTGAGGGGGAATACATTCTCATTGTTTGGCTGAACTATTGATTTGACAATTATCTGGTGAAGACTCCAAGCGCACAAATCCTGATTCAAATCAACACGAATCACTGAATATTCAGTTATCTGGTGATTCGCCTCTAAAGGAAGCGTTCAGTCGCACACACACACACACACACACACAAACAGATGATGTGAGCTGTTAAAGCGCCCACACTAGGCATTCGAGCCGCTCGGCTGCTAGACTCTGAGTCACTTTCGTCCTACACTATAGTCATACTTTATATCTCTTTATGAAAAAAATCAGCTGACAATTAACCATTTCAGTGCAGCCTCCGGACAGTCTCGCAGTATAAATGATGTCTACACTCTACTGAACATGTGCTGTTTTTGCAGTATATGATGCACAGTGTGCACACTATGAAGGGAACCCACTATAAAATGTACAGCATCCCATAATGCAATGCGGTTGGCTTGACAAATTTGCAAAATGAACCAGGGATGACATCAACTGTGACTAATTATACGCACTTATACACAATAAAAAATTATTACAAATGCAACATTTTCTTATTTCTGAGAATGAAACAGTCTGAAATAAGCATGCATTGTAATTAGGAAAATAATGCAGGATTCTACTGTTTGAAGTCATTGCATACTGCATACTAAACTCCATCAGGCAGTATGTACTGTGCAGTGTGCAGAATGCTGTTCCCACACACAACACAACCCAGACTAATGTTCACTCACAGTCCTGCAGCGCCACCTATCGGCCAACGCGTGTAATGCTGCTGTTAGAAACACTTAAAAATACAATCAAACTACAATGTCCATAAAGACCAGAATGTATCAGAATATAATATATGGATTTTTCATATTCATAAGTTTAAAACTCAGAAAGTCCTTTTTAATTACATTAAGAATAAAAACTAATATAAATTATGTGATTACTTCCATTGTCCTCATTTGTAAGTCGCTTTGGATAAAAGCATCTGCTAAATGACTAAATGTAAAAAGTAAATTATATATATAACTATATTAAATAAATAAATATTTTAAATACGTTCTAAATAAAGTCTTTTTGTACATTTAATTGACAGAAAAATAGATAATATAGCAAATTAATTTATATAAATTGTATATATATATATATACACACACACACACACACACACACACACACACATTTATATATAATAAATACATATTTTAAAGAAAAATATAATATATTTATATATACAGTATATACAGTATATATATATATATATATATATATATATATAATATTTTAAATAAGTTTTAAATAAGGTCTTTTGTACATTTAATTGACAGAAAAATAGATAATATATCAAATTAACACATACACACACACACACACACACACACACACACTATATACTATAATAATATAATAATAAATAAAGTAATATATATATATATATATATATATATATATATATATATATATATATATATGATATAAATGATACAGAAAAAATATTCTTCATTTTTTTATTTTTATTATGACATTATTATTATATGTGACCCTGGAGCACAAAAGCAGTCATAAGCAGCACAGCTATATTTGTAGCAATAGCCAACAATACATTGTTGAAAATTATACATTTTTCTTTAATGCCCAAAATCATTAGGATATTAATCAGTGTTGCCAATTTAGCAATTTTGTATCTAGATTTAGCGACTTCCCCACCCCTTTTGAGACTTTTTTCAAAAGTTTAGGGACAACTTCTTGGTCAAACCTTATCTAAGTTCTCATCGTGCCCACTGATCTATATATATATATATATATATATATAGATCAGTGAATTTTCCATTATGATGTCATCTAGTGACATTTAGCTACCAGTTTTAGCTCCTTTCAATTGAAAGCAGTTGGCAACACTGGTAAAGATCATGTTCCATGAAGATATTTGGTACATTTCCAACCGTAAATATATCAAAACTTAATTTTTGATTAGTAATATGCATTGCTAAGAACTTCATTTAGACAACTTTAAAGGTGATTTTCTCAATATTTAGATTTTTTTGCACCCTCAGATTCCAGATTTTCAAATAGTTGCATCTCAGACAAATATTGTCTGATCCTAACAAACCATACATCAATGGAAGCTATTTATTCAGCTCTCAGATGATGTATACATCTCAATTTCGAAAAATGTACCATTATGACTAGTTTTGTGGTCACATATAGTATTATATACACACAAAATAAATAAATAAATATGATCTGTTTTTAATGTGGATTCTCAATGCGAAAGCAGTGCAGCAGGGATATCGCTTTTGCCACGCTCGTGACTTTTCTCAGCGCTGTACGCGATGGACCAATCAGAGTAGAGTGAGAGGATTCGATGAGGATTTGAAAAAATATAATTTTTTAAAGACTCATAAAGAGAATTTCCTTTTGTATATCAGATAACAATCCGTATAGGTTATAATATTAAATGATTACACTTAAATCAATCATACGAACGTGTCAAACCAGACAAACGCGTCTCGAGGTTTCAGTGCGGCCGCGCGCCCCCTGAACAATGTGACCGTTGTGTATCATAGCAACCGCCGTTAGCGGTATTATTTGCCGCCCAGAGTGTCGCGTCGCGTCGCGTCAAATCAGTCGCTTGCTGTGGTGTCTCACAAGCTCATGTGACGCGCCGCCTACGGAAGTTTCTTACAGGCTTTTTCTGAGTGTTTCAGTGGATTTGAGCGTCTGACTGGCGCTGAGAAACACACACAACCATCCGGAGGACAACAACAACAACAACCGGAGCGATAAAACCAGCCCAAACTCTGCAGCAGACGCGCGTGTAAGTGTGCAGTTCATTCAGATTGTTTGTGAGTTATTTACGTTCAGTTTGTTGAACTTTTGCGCGTTTTTCAGTCAGTAACACAGCAATGAAGGAATGAAACGCCTCGATGATTTATATCTGCATAAACTCGAACAAACCTCAGTAAGTTATGTGATTCTCCTGCAGTCACACAGCTGACGTTAACTATAAATATCAATCTTATATAAAAAACAGAGTGTCCAGGCCTTTATAACAGGACATTTCTACAGCGAATATCGACGAGATGTCATTTCAGTAATGCTCTGACATATTTCATCGCTTAGAAATCACTCTTCTTCAATTCTTCTTCTGTAAATGAAAATTCTTCAGTCAGAAGTGTGAGAAAAGACTGACAGTCCGAGTATTTTCTGATTCACATTTCAGTAGTTTTTCTGTCTGTTTTCTGCTCCGTCTGTATTTCTCTGTCTCTGTTTTTCTGTCTTTCTTTTTGTATTTCTGTCTGTCTCTTTCTCTGTCTGTCTATTAGTCTTCCCATCTTTCTCTCTGTTTTTCTTTCTGTCTGTGTCCCTTATTTCTATCTCTCTTTCAGTTTTTCTGTCTGTCTCTCTGTGTTTCTGCTTCTGTCTTTCTCTCTGGTTGCTCAGTTGCTGGAATGTTTGTCTCTTTACCCGGTAAATAACTCAGTGTGAGAGTGTGTGTGTGTGTGTGTGTGTGTGTGTGTGTGTGTGTGTGAGAGTGTGTGAGAGTGTTCAGATGCACTTGCTGAGCGTGAAGGAAACAGCATGTTTGAGTGAGTCTAACAGCACTAGGTATGTTTAATATGTGTGTGTGTGTGTGTGTGTGTGTGCGTGTGTGTGTGTTTGAGGGATGTGGTCTTAAACCACAATATTTCACAGTCGTTGTGGGCTGACTAATAGAGTTCTTAAAGAGATATAGCTAATACTAATACTAATGCACTACTACAGTCGCGCTCTGCATGCACAGGACGATTTCAGTTCCTTTACCGCTCATAATGGAGATCTGTGTGAGGTGTGTGTGGAGGGGTTAACTAGTCCTGTGATGTGGCTGGAATGTTAATCAGGTCGATGTTTGTTATAAACACTGAAGCGGCTCAGTCGAGCCTGATGTTGTTCAGCGTTTCTTTCAGTGAATGTTCATCAACACTTCCAGTTCCTTGTGAATTTATAACCAATTTGCCTTTTTATTTGTCACATCAGCTTTATTAAATGCTTTCAAATGCAAGTAAACAAGCAGCAGCACTTGATGAGAGACAGACAGCAATCTGACATCTTTATTATCACGTTAGTGATAAACAGGTGATATTTGGATATAATTACACGATTAGTTTTCTGATAAACAGAAGTGGTAGTTCTCTCTTGTTTCAGTTCCAAAACCTACTGACAGCACTATCGATGGGTAATAAACATCATATTTACCATCACTAAACTGTGTTCTGGTTTATTGGTACAGGTGCATCTCAGTAAATTAGAGAGTCATGGAAAAGTTCATTTATTTCAGTAATTCAACTCAAATTGTGAAACTCGTGTATTAAATAAATTCAATGCACACAGACTGAAGTAGTTTAAGTCTTTGGTTCTTTTAATTGTGATGATTTTGGCTCATATTTAACAAAACCCCACCAATTCACTCTCAACAAATTAGAATACTTCATAAAACCAATAAAAAAATTTTTTTTAGTGAATTGTTGGCCTTCTGGAAAGTATGTTCATTTACTGTACATGTACTCAACACTTGGTAGGGGCTCCTTTTGCTTTAATTACTGCCTCAGTTCGGCGTGGCATGGAGGTGATCAGTTTGTGGCGCTGCTGAGGTGGTCTGGAAGCCCAGGTTTCTTTGACAGTGGATTGTATTGTACATAGATTCTCTCTGGGGTTCAGGTCTGGTGAGTTTGCTGGCCAGTCAAGCACACCAACACCATGCTCATTTAACCAACTTTTGGTGCTTTTGGCAGTGTGGGCAGGTGCCAAGTCCTGCTGGAAAATGAAATCAGCATCTTTAAAAAGCTGGTCAGCAGAAGGAAGCATGAAGTGCTCTAAAAGTTCTTGGTAAACACCCCAAATCATCACAGACTGTGGAAACTTAACACTGGACTTCAAGCAGCTTGGGCTATGAGCTTCTCCACCCTTCCTCCAGACTCTAGGACCTTGGTTTCCAAATGAAATACAGAACTTGCTCTCATCTGAAAAGAGGACTTTGGACCACTGGGCAACAGTCCAGTTCTTCTTCTCCTTAGCCCAGGTAAGACGCCTCTGACGTTGTCTGTGGTTCAGGAGTGGCTTAACAAGAGGAATACGACAACTGTAGCCAAATTCCTCGACACGTCTGTGTGTGGTGGCTCTTGATGCCTTGACCCCAGCCTCAGTCCATTCCTTGTGAAGTTCACCCAAATTCTTGAATGGATTTTGCTTGACAATCCTCATAAGGCTGCGGTTCTCTCGGTTGGTTGTGCATCTTTTTCCTTCCACTCAACGTTCTGTTAACATGCTTGGATACAGCACTCTGTAAACAGCCAGCTTCTTTGGCGATGAATGTTTGTGGCTTACCCTCCTTGTGAAGGGTGTCAATGATTGTCTTCTGGACAACTGTCAGATCAGCAGTCTTCTCCATGATTCTGGTTTGTAGAAATGTGTCTCTGCATCAGTGTCTCAGCAATGGATGCTCTGCAGTGAATGGGTGCCGTCAGAATGAGAGTCCAAACAGGAAGCGTTATTATGGATTATGGACTTGTATTTTAGTCAAAAACGTCTTAATGCTGGATTTGTCTCAGCTTTTGTCTTATCCAGATGTTAACTGATGGACCGGAGTGGTGTGGATTACTTGTGATGTTTCAGCTGTTTGGACTCTCATTCTGACGGCACCCATTCATCCTTCCCTGGTTGATGCTGTTTATTTTGCAGTGTTTATTTGTGCTTGTGTAAGTGTAGAGCAGGAGATGCATCATCCGTCTCTCTTCAGCGAGTTCTCGAGTTGTTGATTAGCTGGTCAAAACTTCACACCATGTGTGTTTTTGTGACTTTGTGTCAGTGAGACTTTAACCACAACTGAGACACTTGTTTGCTGTTTTCATCCTGTTTCTGTCTAATGTGTCGTTCTGAACAGAAGAGGCTGTTCATGTTATAGAGGCTGTGAAGTGTTTCATGGCCTTTAATTACAGAGCAGTTTTATTCCTCCTCCTCATGGTTTTCTGGATTGAATGTGTGTCTGAAGTCTGACATATGCTTCAGTATACGGCGGTAGGATGGCTTCCGTTGTTTGTGACTCATTCTTTCTACTTAAAAAGGGGGTTTCAAACTGTGGGCTGTAAGACTTTGCCTTGGGGGCGGTCAGTGAATTTTTTTTAATTTTTATATTTATGTATTTTTAGGGCCTTCAAATATGTTCAATTAAGATATGAATTAAATATGTTTAACATAATTTTTTATGTTTACATTCACTAAATGTAATAATATTTCATTCTGCTTTCTACAGATTGTCCAGAAATCAAGACATAAATTGCAATTCTAAAAAAAAAAAAAAGAAAAAAAAAAAAAAGAAAATTCAAAGTGGTGAATGCAAAATTTGAGAATTGTTTTTATTTATATATTTATATATTTAATGTATTTTTAGGGCCTTCAAATATGTTCAATTAAGATATTAATTAAATATGTTTAACATAATTGTTTTTTATGTTTGCTTTTTCTAACTGTAATATTTGATTCTGCTGTCTACAGACAGGTCAGAAATCAAGACTTTAATTTGCTGTTGGTTTATATTTTTATATTTCTCATAATTTGTTATTTTCAAACTGGAGGCCACAAAAATTGAGAAATATGCCTATATATTTATTTTATTTATTTGCTTATTTATAAATATTTTATATTTAATGTCATTTTTAGGGCTGCTAAAGTTAATGTGTGCCATTAAGATATTAATTAAATATGTTTAACATAATCTTTTTTTATGTTTGCATTCACCTCTTGTAATGCTTGATTCTGCTTTCTCCAGACAGGTCAGAAGTCAAGACATTAATTGCAATAATGTTTTTCTTTTTTTTTTTTCATAATTTGTTACTTTTTAAAAATATTTGTGCAAAATAGTTTAGTTTTATGACAACGTAAAATCCAAATTGTTTAATTTTTGAAAATATTTATTTGATTAAGTTTATTTTTTTAATATTAAATGTGACATTTCTTACACAGAATGACTGGATTTTAACACAAAAATGTACTGATAGAGAATATTATCAAAAGAGGATCATTGTATTTGGGTGTCCCTCGTTTGAAAACCCTACTAAGATGTCTTTATTTGGTTGTTGTTTTTCAGTCAGCATAGATGTGCCCTTCACTGTCTACAGTATCCAACAATACTGTGCATTTTGCTACAGTAGTCTACAAATACTGTCTGATTTAATTTCTTTCACCCTATGATTCCATTGATCAGTCTCTTAACTGACACAGAGTCTGACGCTTTAGGTTCAACTGTTTGATACACTCAGAGGTCAAGGGTCTTGGGCTGAGTAACTATGATGGTAAGTCAGATGCAGGAAGGGTGAGACTGAGTCATGAGTGTGTGTGTGTGTGTGTGTGTGTGTGTGTGTGTCAGCGTGTCAGCTTGAGTGAGGATTTGAGAACTTCAGCGCTAACTTAAGCTTACAATCCCAAACACGCCGTTTGTTTCACTTCTCACTAATCGCTTTCTCTCCCTCTGTTAAACAGCCAGATATGAGTAGAAAGTTTAGAAAGAGAACACCTGTTCAGAAATTAGTAATCAGTATTGGTGTGAGTTAAATACTAGTGATGAAACCGCTATCTTTCTATTAGAATACAAAAAGTACACTGGGTTTTTAAATACATCTGCTTCAAAGTGTATTTAATAATTATGTAATTTTGTATAGGCCCTCATTAAACTGTGTGTATAGATAGACAGACAGACAGACAGACAGACAGCTAGATAGAGATGTGTGTGTGAATTATAATGTATTTAGGAGCAAAATTCAGTTTTATGAAATTTTAGATAATAAAAAGTCACATTAATATGACTATTATTTATATATATATATATATATATTAATAGTAGTCATATTAAATGGTATAACAAATGTCTCAAATAGCATTTTAAGGTCTTAAATTTGGAATGGAAAAAAAAATGGTGATAATTATATAAACTTCAAAAGGCGATGATTGTAAATGGGCAATTTTGTAAGCTTATTGTGGCAATACTAGTAAAATCTTTATATTGAATACTATGTTAAATATAGTTGAGATGATCATAAGGTAGCCTATTGCCATAAATGCGCAGTATTGACTGCAAACTCAACTGTGATGTTTTCACTTTGAAATGTGCAGAAGGCCTGTATTTATTTTGTAATCTTAATTTTAAAGTTAAGATGTTTTATATAGCCTATATATACAGTATATAGGCCTATACAAATAAGTGTAACACTTTATTTTAAGGTGTCCTTGTTACACGTTACATGTACTTACTATTCTAATAACAATAAATCATGCATAATTACATGCAAACAACCCTAATCCAAACCCTAATCCTAACCCTAGTAAGTAGTACATGTAGTTAATTAATATTACTCAGTACTTAAATGTATAATTGCACTGTAACAAGGACACCTTAAAATAAAGTGTAACCCAAATTAGATCTTTAAGACTTTTTCTGACCTTAAACTTAATAAAACCTATTTTTTTTAGACTCTTTATTGATTTTTATTCACACATATGATTCTAAATGCAAGTTACAGTTCACTTCACACACATCTATATTTAGTCAGAAATGTGAATAAAACTCTTGTCCTGTGAGGTACAGCGGCATATACAGTGGCAGCTTCAGTCTTGTGTTCCTCATGTATTTTTTTACTAAAAACAAAAACAAACAAACTCCATCTACACATTAGGGTTGCACGATACACCGGTACTACGGTAGTATCGCGATACTAAAGCTTAAAAATACCCGCGGTGCCATTGCATTTTTTAAACGGTAGTATCGTCCATACGGTACCGTAAGATATGTTGTATGCACGGCAAGAACACTGTTTAAAACGTTCATTTGAACATGCATGCCAGCAGAAACATTACAAGTTGTCTTTCTGCTGTGCTGTGTATAACGTTACGCGTTATATGGTGCTGAGTGTTTCCCGATGCTTCAGTTCAGTTTGCAATGAGAAGTTGCACTTGCACATCATTGTTCATGCAGCAGTTTATCAGAAGAAAGGGTCTGATTCAGACCATCTTATGTCATTTTAAAAAAACAGCAGCTCAAGCATCACTTATTCAACATCATAATATCTTACAAGAAAGTATTCTCACAGTTTAATTAATTTGACCACTTCTAGAACAGGTGTAATAGTTCGTTTCTGGAAGCATCTTTGCGATCACGAATGCAAATCCATTCATCAGCATAGCGGCTTTGCACTTGGTTCTTATCAATCATTATGTATATTTTGTTTATTCATTTATAATGTTATGTTTTAATATACATGCTGCTAACTCGGAAATTTCAAGATACACGAGCAAAAAAATGCTCCTGACAGTGCAAGAGTGCTGTTTTTGTTTCGTTTGTGTTCGAATCCAAATCCGCGTTGATTTGGGAGAATCACTGATTCACTGAGCCATTCATAAAAACAGTCATTTGATTCGCTCCTGAAGGATTCAGCCGTTTTGAAAGAATCGTTTGAATGACTCAGTGATTCAATCACGAACTTCTGCCACCTGCTGGCCGTTTTTAAGTTTCCCATCTAAAAGTAGGCATATTACATTATTTTCCAACATATTTCTATATTCAGAATTTAGTATTTAAAACACTAATCTCATAACATTATTTATGCAATTATGTATAAATGCCACATCTAAATGTCACTTCATGCAGCTTCTGTGCAGTGCTAAGATGAGTTTTGTTTAGATCATTTCATGGATAACAATAGCCAGTCATTCATTCACATTAAGTATTCAGAGAATAATATTGTCTGTTTTGATGAGCTGCTGTCGTGTGTGTTTTCATGTTCAAACACACATGACCTGAAGATCCAGTCATGAATGTGGAGCATCTAGTTTTCATTCTGTCAGAGGGATATTCAGGTGTGTGTGTGTGTGTGTGTTGGTTTTAATTTCACATGCAAATCTCTCTCTTAAAGAAAAGTGTACTTTATGTTAGAGAATATCTCTTCATGTCTTTTTAATTTTTCTCATTGAAATGGACTGTTTTACCCACTTCACACACACACACACACACACCCTGCTGTTTCAC
This sequence comes from Onychostoma macrolepis, assembly GCF_012432095.1. Lineage (NCBI taxonomy): Eukaryota > Metazoa > Chordata > Actinopteri > Cypriniformes > Cyprinidae > Onychostoma > Onychostoma macrolepis. Next base: position 30,590,708 of record NC_081169.1, on the reverse strand, counting down.
ACTTTGAAGTGTTTGTGTGCATTTAACAGATGCACTTCCTGGTAAAATGATACTTTAAAATGAGGAAGCAACTGAAAAGAGTTTGATTATATGTGTGAGACACGGTTTGAGTGGCTGATACTGCTTTTGGTTATTATATTTGCAATAAATTTGATCATTAAACTTGTATATTGACCCTCTGAGCTTCACCCAAACAGATGATCTCAAGACTTCTTTGATATCTGATGAAGATCTTATGATAGTGCCTGATTCGAGCTAATTACAACATAAAGAGGAGGAAGTGCCTTTGGCTTAAAATGATTCATGATGTAAAGCACATGCAGCATTTGGTATATTCACTTTTACTGTAACCTGAACATGAAACACTGTCTTCCCATCACAAACTCTTAGAAATGTCTGAATGTGAATCATCTGAATGTGTATAGCGTCTCACATGCTTCTCTGAAGTAACTTCATGTTTCAGCATTTTTGAGCAATTGTGGTCATTTGCACCAAACGGACACAACGTTATTGCTATGCATTGCTAAATATTTGAGTGTTGCGCCAGTAAACTAGTGTTTGGAGTAAAAGAGCATCAGTGAAATTGTGTTGTACCTGACAGGCATCCTACTCACAGATATTATTAGTGATAAAGACGACGAGTCGTCACGGTGTTTGAGGAACCGGTGTTTAAAAGGATTGGAGGTGGAAGGAGCTGCTTCTGTTTTCGTGTGTGAGAATTGTGTTTTTGTGATGGTGAGGAGTCTAACCGCATGACCAGCACTCCTCCTGACGGGCACGGACACAAGTGCATGGGCCAAAAGCTTCAGTCGCTCATTGCAGAGCGTTTCATCAGCACCGCTTCAGTGCATTATCATCATTAACACAGAAATCTAACATCAGACATATGTAGAGTGATTTTAGAAATCATGCATGAAGACTGTGTTTGTGAAGTCATGGTCTAATAAATAATATCTGTAGTTCATCTGACTGATAATGAGCTCAACTGGAAAAATGATCTTATCTGAGCAGGAACAGGAAATTGCATGCAGGAAATGAGCTTTTTCTGACATTTTGGTGTCTTTATGATGTGGGCATTGATATTAGTTTTTGTCTGAGTGCGTTTTGCTGCAGAATAAGTCACATTTAATGTAAACATAAATATGCCAGCAGGGTCAAAATGTAACGTGACATATTGGAGTAAAAATGGTTTATACAGGGTCTTGCATATTTTGCACTTCCTCAAATTAAGGTGTAAAAAGGTAATGGCATTAAATGTTGTATGCACTGTAATTTTTTTTTTTAAACAATAAATAAAAAAATGGGGAAAATACATAAATAAAAAGAATACAAATAGTAATAGTAGTAATAATGAACATCTTCCTCTGTATTTTTGTCTGATTTTTCAGTACAAATATCTAAACATGATTAAATCAAGGTGCATTTACTTGAGATGGAAAATTAAGTGATGAAATAATTCATCTTTTAATTATTTAGTTTAATTTAATTAATAAAACTAATTTAATTAATCTTTTAAATTGTTTTAAAAGTTTTATGCATTCATTTTTGATAATACATTTATATTAAATAAATAAAAAATCAATAAAAGTTAAAACAGTAAAATGCATTTCATAGGCCCCTATTATTGTAGAATTTTTAATAAATTATTAAATTGAACTTTTATAAATGCAATTCATTAGACATTTTTAAATTACAATTTAATTAAAACATTTAAATGAAATATTCAGAAAAATATATCCAGAATCCAAGAATATCCAGACAAATTAAAACGAAAAACACAGAATTTGAGAATAAATTAAACAGAATTTGGGGAAAAAAAATCTAACAGATTTAATCAGGCTCTTGGATCAGCTATTATGCATGTTTTTGCTCTTGTATGATAGATTCTTGTAATGATCTGAATCTGCTTAAGTAAACATGTCTCAGATTCCTGAAGCTCTTTTTCTCTGTGTAATTTTCCCCACGTGTTCTGCTGAATGAAAATATGAGGAACAGAATGACAGTGAGTGTTCATGCCTGCTGGTTCAGTTTCGACGAGAGATTGTGACAGATTTGTTTTACAGTATATGACTGCTGAATGCATCTCATGCCTACAGTCTCCTTTAACACGCTCATGATTCCTGTAACGCTGTTCACTTTATTTATTAATAAATAAGCATAAATAATGAATAAATTAATAAATTCTGACTCACAATATATAAATAAATAAATACAGATTCACTACAAACTAACAAACAAATAAATAAATAAATACTGGCTCACAATAACAAACAAATAAAAAATAAATAAATTCTGACACAATAAATAAACAAATAAATAATGAATAAATAGATAAATTCTGACTCTAAATAAATAAATAAATAAATAAATACTGAAAAGAAAGAAAGAAACACATAAATCAATAAATTCTGACTCGCAATAAACAAACAAACAATGAATAAATAAATTCTGACTCAATAAACAAACAAACAATGAATAAATAAATTCTGACTCACAATAAATAAACAAATAAATAAATACAGATTCACTACAAACTAACAAACAAATAAAAATAAATAAAATTCTGACTCACAATAAATAAATAAATAAATCCTGATCAGTCTGATGATTTCTCTCTCTCTCTTTCTCTCAACAGACGTCCTAATCCAGCGATGATTCCCTGACCTCGTCCCATGGAGAAGAAGTCCTGCAGTGTATTCCTGCAGCCAGCTGCTCCGGTCATGTCCTTCGTCCCGCCGGAGAGTTCCCAGCCCGTGTCTGATTGGCTGAATGGCCTCCGGCTCGACCAGTACTGCCCGGCCTTCCGGGAGGCGGGGCTGGGAACGTTGTGGGAGTGTCAGGATCTAAGCTCCGCCCAGCTGCAGCGGATGGGTGTGGCTCTGCCCGGCCACAGGAAGCGGATCCTCGGCAGCCTGCGCAAGCTCCTCCCCTCGGCGGCAGGAACGGAGGAGGACGAGGAGCGAGAGGAGGACAAGCCCGTCGCCCGAGAGAGGACCAAATTCAGAGCGTCGGATGTAAAACAGCAAACGGAAAACAGCGTCACCGGTAAGCGTCCGCCTCCTGTCCCGCCTCGAGTCACGCCCAATCGACCTCCCGTTCCCTTCACGCCTGGATCGGGAACCATGGCAACCGCTCCTGAGCCTATCAGCATCCCTGAACAAAAGGAAACGCCCACACCTGCCGAACAAACCAAGCCCATCCCAACTCCCAGGCCACGCCCAGAACACCTGCCTCTTAAAGGGCCGGCGCAGCAACTCCAGACGAGCGAGAGGAGACCGTCTCTTGTGTCTCCCTCTTCCTCCTCCTCCTCCTCTTCATCATCGGAGCGCTTCCACCTGTATGAACAGTGTTTGTCTCCCACTCAGGGAGAAGTGAACGCTCCTCCTCTTCCTCCTAAGAGCTACGCTGTGGGCGTCTCTAAAGAGCCCAGAGACGGTCCGTACAGACCCCCTGTTCCACCTCCTCGCGTCTCCGTCTGCTCCAGGACTACGAATCCCAGAAGCACGTCATCCGGAAGCCCGCCCACATCCAGGTACAGGACACACTTTATCTGTCAACTGCTGCAATGTTTAGTATGTAATAGGGCTGTGACTAGGGCTGGACAATAATTCAATATCAATATGTATCGCGATTAGGGGTGTAACAGTACACGTATTCGTACAGAACTGTTTTGGGATCATTCCTTTCTCTTTACTACTAGTTTTAACGCGAATAAACATGACTGAACATCTCATGCCTCATGTAATTGCTCAATCAGTGTTTCAACCGCGGAAAGACATCAACAAAACAGCGAGGGAATAAAATGTCACGCAGCATTTCATTTACCTCAGTGTCCACAGCTCGTTAGTTCACTAGAGAAATGAAGTCAATAGAGGAGCATTTCTTGAAATATTACACTACATACTCATTATATTTTAATAAACCTGTTAGTCTTAATTATATAATGTATGTTTAAATTAATCTGTTATGAAACATGCCATGACAGCCAGTGTGTAATTGAATATATTTTAACAAATAGCCTAGAAATTTAATTATTTATAAGTTAATTTAAAAACTGCATTATGTGCAATTTACATGTTTGCATACAATTTTATTTTTATTTTTTTAAAGTTGAGTGTTGATTATCTATTTAAAAATAAATAGTAATTAAAGTTTGGGTTAAGTTGTTAGGCCTAATTGTAACCTTATAATGTAAAAGGGCTCCCTAGTTTTAAGCATAAGCTGAGGTAGATTTTTATCACTAAGAAAATTTAAACTATAACTGAATGTATTTAAAGAAAGAGCAACTTGTTCAGTAAACCACTGTTTATATAAAAAAAAGAAAAGAAAGAAGAAAGTTTAGTTTTTCCCCTGCAGTACTGAAATCATACCGAACCGTGACATTAAAACCGAGGAACGTACCGAACCGCCATATTTGTGTACCGTTACACCTAGGGTTGTTCCGATTCCGATACTAGTATTGGAAATTCCACCGATACCACAAAAAAATCTGGCATCGGTATCGGCGAGTACTTGAATCCATGTACCGATCCGATACCATTCTTAAACAAGATCTATAGTTATGCCCGCTAGCTTTGCTTAACGCTGCAAATCGGAAATCAATTCTTCTTCGCTGCTCAGAATGCAAACACAGGAAGTTGTGCACAAGCAACCACTATTTAGAGCAGCAAAGAATAAATACAAACGTGGTAGCACATTGCCAGTAAATCACTCGCATATGCGACTAAATCTTCACCCTGGGCGACTAAATAGTGTATAATATTAGCCACTGGCTAATAAATGCTCAGATTATACTCGCCAGTGTGTGAGTTGGAGGCTATGTATAAGTTTAGCACAGATATATTGTCACTCGCTGAACACTCTGACCAAGCGTTTCAGAGTTTCACTCTCCGTCAGCGATCTGGGCTATTTTTCAGTTCATCTGAATGAATGCAGCGCACCTGTATTTGACGTGCCGTAAGCTCTAGTGTGAGCTTTGCTTTTCGCCGTCGCTTTGCTTTTTTTCCTCACATGCAAAGAGAGAGAGAGAGAGAGAGAGAGTCTTATGTAGCGCGTCAATTCTGCTTGGTATGTAAACGATATTCTTTGTTGTATTTTCCTGTCAGAATAACGGAGTTCCTTTGGAATTCTTCATCTTTTAAGAACTGCCGGGTTCTCCGGTAGTAGGCGGAGCTAATGCGCAAACGACAATCTCATTGGCTGGCGCTCACCTATAATCGCCCCTGTTTTGATTTCATCAAATCATTTCAAGCGAACGCAGACAACGTGATTAATATTCATGAATCCAGCAGCTCGTTAATCCTTAGTGCGTTTTGTTGTTCTTAGTAGAATTCATAGTATGATTATTATCTTATCAGTATTATTGATAGTTCCCCCCCCATTTTTTAGAGAAACACTGAATGACCAAAAAAGCACCACCACCAGTTCAGTTAAAATGACTGTATTCATGGTTACCAAGTTTTAATTCTAATTGCTAAAGTTATATCATTAAATAATACTCGATTATCATAATACATTTATAATGCTTCACTGACTGATGTTAAGAGTGTACTTTTAGATATTTAAATAGATTTTAAAAATGGAATGCCATTTTCCAAACATTATATATTATATTTTTTTGTTTACTATCTATCTATCTATCTATCTATCTATCTATCTATCTATCTATCTATCTATCTATCTATCTATCTATCTATCTATCTATCTATATATGGTGAAGCACACCATAAAATAATTGTATCTATTCATACAGATCTAGTAGTACATACAGCTGTATAACCAGATACACACCCAGGTATCGGATCAGTACTCAGTATCGGCCGATACCCTGAGCCGATACCCCGGAATCGGTATCGGGAAGGGAAAAAGGGTATCGGAACATCTCTAGTTACACCCCTAATCGCGGGTGTTTTATATGAATATATCTGAAGGGAACTGACTGTCTTCAGAAAAGTTTTGATGGCATTTACATTTTGTCATTTTATCTTTCATAGACTTGGCAAATTCATTTTTCATAAGTTTGTAGGAACAGACATCTGTTGTGGCCATTTTTAGCAGTTTTTATGAGGCTTTTTTAATAGTGTTCATATCGATATCGGAATTATGTCGTATCGACTGAAATTAAGAAATATATCGTGATATAATTTTTTTTTGTTTTGTCAATTATATAATAGATAAAGAGAAAAAATCATATGGTGCATATATTTCTTTAAAATACTCTTATACTTATATTTTGAGCCAGATTTTGTCCATTAAACAGGAGATCTGGGTAGTTTTTAAACTGTATTGAGTCACGGGTTCAAAGTTAGCTGGGAAAATACACCAGTCATGAAACTGGATTTTAGTATTTCTATTTAATAATAATTAAAAAAAATCCCTTTGGATTATCAACGTAGCCATTTTTCTATGAACATTTGTGACCAACAATGTGAATTTCATATACAAACATTTAAGAAGTCACAGTTTTGCATATTTTTTTCAATCCTCCAAAACCATTTTGGCCAAAATTAAAAATTAATATTTTTTAAAATATATTTTTGGGTAAATATATTTGGGTTGATATAAATTTGGTCTACTATACTTTTAGTGACAACATTGACTGCAATCTGTTTAATGGATTCTGCATAGAGCTTGATTTTTCACTAAATTGTTCTTTTAAATGATTATTATTCTTAACCTGATCTGGACATAGTATGACATTATTATGACGTTTTTTCTTTTTAAATTTGTTAAATGAGTAACACTGCAGAGACTGGGACAGTAGATGAAATATGATTGTTTGGTCGTGTGGCTGGTTTAATAGAGCGCAACAGTCTGTTCCGGAAATAAAAATCCCATTTATTTTCTCCATAGTGGTACTGATTTTTAATGGTAACTTATAAACTCTTTAAAGACAGACGTACTTTGAGCTACGAGGTTATTAATTGACAGTTCATGCTTCTGTTGAAATCATCAGCCCCCAGTATTTTAACTTTTTTTTAAATATCACATTTAACAGTGGAATTATGGTGAAAAACTACATCTCCACCAGTGGTTTAAGTCATTAGTTTTATATTTCTCCATTGTTTTTAATTTGATTATGTAATTCACAATGCTTTATGGGATTATAGTTCTTTCTCTCGTTAGAGCCGTTAAGATCACAGTATTGTATCATTGTCTTTTTGTCTGATTTTTAAACACTTTGTTGTGTTTCTCCTCGTAGCTGGTTGGTTTGGTTCATGGTACCAAAAGGAATGGGGAAAAGCAATGTTTCAGTCTATTACAGTTCATTCATCACAATGGAGATGGAAGGTGAAGTGCATTGCATTGTGGGATACATCACCTCACACTGCATGTTTTGTGGCATTCTGCACATTTGAGCAAATTATCCATGTATTCCGATCTGCATACTAAGCACATTGTGTTATTGTGAACACAGCGGACACTCATGACTCAGTGCTTTTACACAATGCTCTTGCACAAACTAGTTTTTGTGTTTCCTGTGCACTGACTTGAGGTCATTGAGTCATGAGGCCTGCAGACCTTCACACGGGTCAAACCGACCAGTGCAAATGAGTCGGAGCTGGAAAACGACATGACAGGCTCCTTCAGTTATTGCATGAATGCTAACGGTGAGAGCGCCACCCTGTGGTGAGCACTGGGACTGCTAATGAGGAGAATATACTACTAGTGTAATGTGATTTTGGAAAACCCTTCTTTTAATTTAATTTTTATTTTATTTTATTTTATTTTATTTTATTTTATTTTATTTTATTTTATTTTATTTTATTTTACTTAATTTTTATTTTACTTAATTTAATTTAAAAACTTATAAGTTGTGATTTTAATTATTTATTTATTTTTGAGCCAGAGTTTGGCCATTAAACACAGGATATCTGGGTTGTTTTTAATATGGATTTTCTAAAAATAGTTTTTAAAATTCTTCCACTCGATTATGGCAAAAATCATAATCACGATTATTTTGGTCAACATTGTAATCATGGTTATTTAACACGATTATTAGTGGGTCATATGAACAAAACTTTATATTACATTACATTTAGTCATTTAGCAGACGCTTTTATCCAGAGTGACTTACAAATGAGGACAATGGAAGCCATCAAAATCAACAGAAGAGCAATAATATGCAAGTGCTATAACAAGTCCCAGTTAGCTTAATGTAATACACGTAGCAAGAGTATTTTTAATTATATAATAAATAAAAAGAATACAGATAGAATAGAAAAAGAATAGAGCAAGCTAGTGTTAGAGGCATTTTTTTGCTTTTGTTAATTGTATAATTGTTAATTAAATCTAATTAAATAAAAAGAAAAGAAATAGATAGAATACAATAAGAATAGAGAAGCTAGTGTTTTTTTAATTAAAGATATTAGTGATAAAAGTCTTCAACAATGATTGCCTGTCAGTAATACAAACTGATAAATACAGCAAACTGTCAGTAATACAATAAAAACAAAAAAGCAAAGGTCAAAAACAATACAAAAAAGATACAAATGAAACCAAGTCTAAAGTATTCAGCTAGCAGCATACTACAGAAATTGTCGAAGCGCATGCACAAAGTTCTCTTTCGTGCTTTTAGAAACACAAACAAATCTAATAAACATTAATAAATCAAGCACGTCCCACTTTGTGAAAATCACGTTATATGATTTGCACGTTAAGTTCGGGCTTTAATGGGATAAATTGAACAGCCCTATCCCCTACTGTATATTTTGAGCCAGATTTTGTCCGTTAAACAAGAGATATGGGTAGTTTTTAATCTGGATTGAGTCACGGGTCCAAAATTAGCTGAGAAAATGAATCCGCAATGAAACTGGATTTTAGTATTTAATTTAAAAAAAATTCCTGTGGCTTATTTACCATGAATTTCTGTGACAGACAGTGTAGATTTTCCATAGTTTGAAGGCGTGTGACGGTCATTGATCTGTGCTTTGCACTGTTTGATTGGATTCACTCTCATCAGTGAGTTAATTTTGGCTGCGTTCAGTCCTGTAGTGTTTAGTGTTTAGTGTTTGCTGTGATCAGTCGTTGTTCTGCATGTGAGCTCTAGATGTCAGCAGTTCTCCTGTCATCAGTCTGTGTGGTTTCCTCAAACGATGCGCTACCTACCCACAATGCCGTGCGTGACGCCTCCTCCAAACACACACACAGCTGTGTGCACAAGCGTCTTGAAATGAGTCTGTGATTTTCCAGAAAGATCATTTACTGTCAGCATGTGAATGTTTTATTGAGAAGTTGTGGTTTTAGATTCCGTTTCCGAGACAATTTGGAAAGTTATGGTTATCAGACATTATTTTCATGATGATTAAGTACTCTCACTACTTTATTAAAAAAAAGATAATAATCATCATATTCTCAATGCAAAAATGTACCTATAAACTTTACTTTTGAGTTTGTTTCTAGATTGTGATTCTTATTACAGTATACAGTACAGTGAACATTTTTATATATAAATATGATTTAATACTTTAATATAAAATTATAATAATGAATTTACTAATACTGTTTTTATCATAATTTTATCAATATAATATTTAATATTTTAATATAAAATTGCTTTTAATTTCTGATTGAATATTTATTATCTATAAATCTGAGCATATCACAGCAGTCCTCAGGTCCTTACACTGGCTTCCAGTTACATTTAGGATTGATTTTAAAGTGCTTTTACTTGTTTATAAATCTCTCAATGGCCTAGGACCTAAATACATTGCAGATATGCTCACTGAATATAAACCTAACAGACCACTCAGATCATTAGGATCGAGTCAGTTAGAAATACCAAGGATTCACACAAAACAAGGGGAGTCTGCTTTTAGCTATTATGCCGCCCGCAGCTGGAACCAGCTTCCAGAAGAGATCAGATGTGCTAAAACATTAGCCACATTTAAATCCAGACTCAAAACTCATCTGTTTAGCTGTGCATTTGTTGAATGAGCACTGTGCTACGTCTGTATAATCACTCTCTATTCTTAACTGTTTCAAATTCTTTTAAAATCAATTTTAAAAGTTTAAACAGAAGGTTAAAGTAAGTGTTGTGATGGTAAAGAGAATGTGGGCAAAGAAAGACAAGTGTGTTGGTTAATCAGTTGAAAGTAGGACCTCTGAGTTGTATTTGTTTGGTTTATGATGGTCAAAGTAAGTATGGGGTGAAGAAGTGGAGCAGTTAGGTGTTTGGGAAGGTTTTTTCACTTAAGGCCATTGCACACGGAGTCCAAAATGTTTGCATGCGTTTTTCCGTTTTTCTGTATTCGTCATCCTATCCTATCAAAATGCATGCAGTGCATGAAAACGCAGAAAATCGAACCTGATCCGAATTTTTTATGACGGATGAAAGTTTCGGAGGCAGTGTGTAAACGTGATTGACACAACGTGAGGTCGTATTTATTTTTTAACGTGCAAAAATTTCGAACTCGGTGTGCAATGGCCTTTAGTGCGGAAGAGTTTGAACAAAGCTTGAGAATGTTGTTTTTTAATTCCTTGCTTTTATTGTTGTGATGACTATTTTACTTCCTTTTATGTAAAGCACGTTGAACTACCGCTGTGTATGAAATGTGCTATATAAATAAACTTGCCTTGCCTTAATAATGGTATTTGTATAAGTGACAATTTTTTTTTTTTTTCACATTACACTTTTTTACAATAATAATATAAAAAAATAACAATGCAAAACATAAATAAATGCAGTGTTCGCTTTCATTATTGCATTTGATGCAGTGGTGAAATGCACGATCGCCGGTTGTTTTGTGAACAGGAGAAACAGGAGGCAGATTTCAGGAAGCTCTTTGTTTTTTTGAAGGTCTCAGCACACAGACGTGTTCACGTCTAAAAGCGTTTTCCACTTCCGCCTGTCTTGTGTGTGGTTGGTTTAGGTCTCGTTCACTCGTTCTCGACGTGGTTCTCCAGCGCTCTCGTTTTTGTCACACTTGTTTACTGGGCTGTATTCACTGATCTGATGTTTATCAGTGTATAACAGGGTTTCGGTCACTCTCATCCGTCTCTGATGGCCTTATTTGGCGTGTTTGAGCATGTAAGTTCAATGTGGAAGTGAATGTTTGTTGTTCTCTTTCCTTATGTACTTTGTGTCTAATCTGTTGTGTTTGTTCTGTTGATTGTGCATGTTTTTAATGATCTCTTTTGCTTGTCCGATCAGTGTTTTGGATGTTTCTCTAATGTTTCGTTCACACAAACTGAGTCAAACTTGACTGTATTTTCTGTAGATGATGTGAGTGGAGTCTCACTGCCATGATGTTGGCCAGTTTTCTAACTGTACATTTGGTAATAATTTTTTTAAGCAGCTGACGTGAAACTATAATCTCACTGCAGTTTATGCTCTTCAGAGCCTCACGTTCATTTCCGACAGCATCACAGCTGTGTTTATTATAAGCTGATGCCTTGCACTGTAAAACCGCAGCTTCATCTTTCTGGTGGTTTGTGTTCATGTCGTTCTTTTCTCTTGAGTGCTGCACCTTTGTTATCTTTGTTTGTTTTCAGTTGTAAACACACGTCATCTCTCACTTTATTCGGTGGTTCGCACAAAAAACATCAGTCATCGGGGGAAGCACTCAGTAAGTGATATCTGCGTTCGCTGATGAGTTCGGTGTTTGTGCCTTTCACTTCCTGATGTTTAGCGAATAACCGCAGCTGACCGTTCAGCTCATTTCTGTCTGTTTGTACATTAGGGAAGAGTTTTTTGCTCAGTAATGTTAATTGGTTCATTTGAATCTGTGCTGAGCATCAGGATAAAACAACATCTGTCTCTACATTAGTTAGTAGTACTGGTTGATTGATACGAGTTTTTGGACGATGCTTGAAAATATTTACTAGTTGGGAGTTGGTTGCACTTTTGTCTTAGACTTTGTATTATTCAAGGAAAAGTTCACCCAAGAATGAGCTGAAAATGTGCCCGAAATATAGATGGGTTTGTTTCTTCATCAGGTTTGTAGAAATGTGTCTCTGCATCAGTGTCTCAGCAATGGATGCTCTGCAGTGAATGGGTGCCGTCAGAATGAGAGTCTGATAAAAACATCACAATAATCCACAGCACTCCAGTCCATCAGTTAACATCTGGAGAAGACAAAAGCTGAAACACATCCAGCATTAAGACGTTTTTAACTCAAATACGAGTCCATAATCCATAATAACGCTTCCTCCAGTGAAAAAGTGTTCTGTTCTGAATCAGGAGAGAAATCTGCAGATCAAAACAGTCCAGATCAAAATATGTGGCTGGACTTTGATGTGAGAGACAACAGGAGATGCACTTTTTCACTGAAGGAAGCGTTATTGGTTAATAATATAATTGTTTTCACATAAAGAGCACTAATGACAGGTCCTTAGGTTAGCTGTTTTCTGTTTACATGTGCAGTACAGGTATAGAACAGGTTTCTGCTGCTCCAGAGTCCAGTAGGGATGTAACGATATTATCAATATTGCGATAGCAAAAATCGTCTCTATATTATCGTGGTCACATGATGATATGAAATGATAGGTCTTCCGGGCATAAAGTGTAGTTTTTAAAATATATTTGTTTTGGGTCATTATGCTTTGGCAAAGTATCTGTCAAACGAACTCAAACCGAAAGCACAATATGCTTCATCTCTTCATCAAATCTGTTTTCGCTGCGTGTTTCAAAGCGAAGCACACACTTCGTTCAGACGATCAGCTCGTGATCCGGTGTTTTCCGTGGCTCTGTTCTCGGTGAATGAATGCAGTTGCACGTGCTGTGAGTTTAGCGCGCGTTTGGGAACAACAGCCACCAGTTCTACTTTATTAGATTTGTAGCGAGACGTGTGTTTGTAAGTCTGTTTTCACTGAAGCTGGAGTTTTCTTTCAATATAAAAGCTCTACTGCCGTTTCCGTCAAAATAAAAGCTTAAAGTGCAGTATTAATTTTGCAGACAGCTAGCCGTTTAAATGCAAAAAATATCTCTTCAAGTGTAGAAATTAGGAACGAAGTATTGTAATTTCCCTGCTGTAGTGTAAAGCAAACATAATGTACCTATGAAATATTCATTTTCATTTATTTTACAGTGCAGTTGTTTTACAATACATGGCTATTACTGTCATTGTTGTTATTATTCTAATTAGTTTGTCTTCCTAAAACACCAGCGTGAGTGTAATTTAGACCGAGACACTATATCACAAATAAAAAGAGGGTTGAGTTTCCTTTAAAGTTCAGCTACAAGTCAATTCACTGACTTTTTTCTGACTTAAGTTTTCTTAGTTAAGAAACATGGGCCGCAGCTCTTAATTTTGACTCTCAAAGTGCACTTGATAGAATAATTTAACTTTAAAATGTACAAAATTTTCATTATTTCTCAATTCTTCATTTGTCTTTTTTTTTTTTCTTTTTAAATATCGCAATAAATATCGTATCGTGAGATTTTGATATCTTTACATCCCTATCCAGTGGCATTTTGTGTTTGTGCTTCGTCACAGGCTCTGTTGGTGTTTTCACAATGTTGTCAGAAAGCAGCGGTTTCTGTTTTCACAATGACACATGAACCAGTGAAACTGCAGTCATCTCAGTCAGTCTGAGCTCTATAAATGGATTTTCATATGGAAGTTGCTGCATGCATTGCATGGATCATATGCTCTTTATTTTTATATGAAACATTCTTTTATTAGCACTTCATATGTTTTTGTTATTGCCTCCTTAAAAAGATTCGCTTGGATAAAAGCATCTGCTAAATGTTTAAATGGAAGCACATTTTAATCCAGATCCAGAAAGTCTAGGATGCAAAAATGGAGTCATAATTACAAAAAAAAAAAAAAAAAAAAGCAATTTTGATGATGAATGAAATTATTGGTTAAATTGAGGATTTGAAAGCAGAAGAGAAGAACAAATCACATAAATGCAGCTTTGATGAGCAAAAGGGACTTCTTTCAAAAATATTAAATATCATATTTCTTATTGTCTTATTCCAAAATTTTGACCGGTGATGTGAATAAAATAATAATGTTTAATACCCTAATTAAACATTGCACAACTTGTATTTAATAATTACTTCCTGAAGCAGCTTACACTTTGTTGTTGTTAATCCTATAGTTATTATGCAAACTTGGATGTGTAGTATGATGTAATATACAGGAAATTTTAACATGAAATTATTAAATGAATAAAAAAATCAGGGTTGTTTTATTAGCACTTCACGTGTTTGTTATTGCCTCCTTAAAAAGATTCGCTGGGATAAAAGCATCTGCTAAATGATTAAATGTAAAAATATTTTAAGTTGATCCAGAAAGTCTAGGATGCAAAAATGGAGTCATAATTAAAAAAAAAAAAAAAAAAAATGGTGATGAATGAAATTGTTGGTTAAATTGAGGATGTGAAAGCAGAAGAGAAGAATGAATCAGTCTGAATGAGTCGTTCATTGCGCTGCTGTTTGGTTAGCAGTTAACACACCGACCTGAACGTCTCTCTGGATTTTCCTGATATCTTTTCTTTTGCGAGAGTGCAACAGTATTTCTGATAGAAATGCGGTTGAAATTACAGAGCTGAAGCAGCGCTAGTGAAGGCTTCATTCATAATTCAGTGTTCAGCAGATGTTTTGTAAAACTGACGGTCAGTTGTTCCGCTGGTCACAGGAAGCAGCATTGTTTGACCATCCACATGGGCCTGATCTTTAACACACATCAGGAAATGTGTTTCCAGTCTGATAAATGTTTAACAAACGCTGCTCAGATTCTGAAATAAACCTGTGAATTCCTGTATTCTATGTAAATGTAGGGTGAATGTCAGACAGCTGTCGAAACGTGGCCGAGTTCACCTTTTATTCACATTTACATTGTGTTAGAAAACAGTGCAGAATCTCTTTTACTGCTGTAGTAAGACTTATGTTGTGTTTATGATTTCAAACAAGTTTATCAGACAAATATACTAGCAGCTGAATTATTTTATGTTTTTGAAAGAAGTCTCTTCTGCTCACCAAGGCTGCATTTAAAATACAGTAAAATTGCAAAATATTATAATTTAAAACAGCTGTTTTCTATGTGAATATCTGTTAAAGTGTAATTTATTTCTGTGATGCGCAGCTGAATTTTCAGCATCCAGTGTGACGTATTTTTGCTTAAGTTGTGATATATTACCATTCAAAAGTTTGGGGGCAGTAAGATTAAAAATAAAAGAAAACAGCTACTTTACATTGTAAATATATTTCACAATTTTTACTGGATTTTTGGTCAATGCAGCTTTGATGAGCAAAAAAGACTTCTTTCAAAAATATTAGGCCAAACGTCATATTTCTTATTATCTTATTTCAAAATTTTGACCATTGATGTGAATAAAATAAGAATGCTTAATACCCTAATTAAACATTGCACAACTTGTATTTAATAATTACTTCCTGAAGCAGCTTACACTTTGTTATTGTTAATCCTATAGTTATTATGTAAACATGGATTTATAGTATGATGTAATATACAGGAAATTTTAACATGAAATTATTAAATGAATAAAAAATCGAGCAGAAACATAAGGTCAAGTCCATTATGATTTTTATGTGATTTAAATGGAACGATTCTGTCTGTGTGTCTCTGAGGAGTGACTCATGTGAAGCTCAGGTGTGTTGGTCGATCGTTATCTGCTTGCATTGAACCTGTTGCGTCAGGTGCTTCTGATCTCAGAGACATGCAGCGACACGAACCCTGATCTTTCGCTCTGTCAGTGTCAGAATGGTATCTGGTATCTGTCTAATGCTAGCGTTGAATCCTCACCATGAAGAAGTTCAGTCGGCTGCTCAGCAGACTGTCCGCTGATCTGAGTAATGATGAATCTTCCTCTGTCCGCTCCTCCAGCGCTCCTGCAGATGATCCGTCAGACACGGATCGAGTCCCAGAAGTCCCGCCTCGGATCATTAGACCTCTGAACGAGAGCCAAAGGAGAGACGTCCCACCGCCGCCGAACAAAAACAGTGAGTAGATTTCATTTATCACGTGAGGAGAAGCTGAGAAAGTGAAGTGAGGCAGACAAGAGTTTCAAAACGACATGCAAAAGCTCCTGTTTTAAAAATATTTTGGATTTTGAAAAGCCTTCTGCCGTTTATCTAAGCGGTGAAGGTCCTTGCACATGGAGTCTGAAATTTTCGTATGTGTTTTTCGTACTTATTCGTCATCCTTTCCTATCAAAATGCTTGCTACGAATGTGAAAAAGGCAGTGTGTAGATGTGATTGACACATTATTAGGTGTGCAATGGCCTTGATATTGGAAGTTTTTTTTAAACATTCGTTTCTTATTTATTTGGTTCCGCAGTGTTTGCTGATTTGTATTTATTTAAACTATATTTTTACTATCATTTTGCTAATAAACGTACGTTTCTCATTTATTTGGTTCAACAGTGTTTACTGATCCTCAGTAAACTTTGTGTAAGTTATTTGTTATTTTATTTTAGGCATATAGCATGGTGTATTTTTATTCGTTTTGTTAATAAAAGTTCTTTGTTCTACGTTGTATTTCGTTGTTGCTTGAATTGAATTCAAGCAATTGATGCTGAATTGCCGCTAATTTGAAAGTGAAAGTAAACAAGTTATTTACAACTGAAGGAAAAGAGGGAAAACTCAAGCGTGTTGTCACGCGTTGATTAAGCGGTGGGAAAATTTCCTCATCCTTCACAACCCTAGTAAGCAGTGTTGGGGGTAACGCATTACAAGTTACGTAATCAGATTACTTTCTTCAAGTAACTAGCAAATAGGGATGCACCGAAATTCTTGGACGAAGCAGAACAAAATGAAACACTGGACCAAAGGCCGAATACCGAACACGGTTTTTCACATTTTTTCCCCCATATATTTTGCCAATTTTTTTCACCATTGCATAAATTAAACAGCCAAAATGTGCTTTTTACTGTTTTGTCTAGCTTTTCAAAGAAAAAAATCAGAAACAAAATGTACAAATATTTACTTAACACTGAACATTCTAGCAGACGCTATACCAACAAAAAACAATTTAACTTAAAATTAATAAGTTAGTAAAATGATGATTTTTTTGGCCATTTTGGAAACCCCCTTCTTGAATCAGTTTTGTATTTTTACTGTACAAATAAATGCAGCCTTGCTGAGCAGAAGGGAATTCTTTTAAAACATTGGAAAATATTACAGATCCCAATTTGAACAATATGTGTGAATGTTATAATAAATGTATTAATAGAGCTGTTGTAATTATTATTATCATTATTATTGTGTTACTTTTCTTATTTTATTTTAAAAATGCGTAAAAATGTTACTGAGCAGCTGACGAGTAATACTGTTTAAGCTTTTTCCTCGCGCTTTGGACTTTGAACCCTGGCTAACGAACAGTGCAGCATTTACATTTAAATGAACAAGAATATATCGGAGTTATTTTTTCAAATTAGTAACGCAAGTTATTGTGATTTCCTGTCCCCGTGTTGAGAGAAATTGGAAGTACCCGATGCTTATTAATTTCACTCTTGGTGTGAAAGGGCCTTTACAGTCGCCAAAAATATAACTTTTGGTTTTTCTGTTATTAAAGTGCCCCCATTATGCCATTTTTAAGGCTCTTAATATTGTTTTGGAAGTCTATTATAATAGGTTTACATGCATGCAAGGTGAAAAAACTATTTAGTTTTCTCAAAATATGCGTTTAATATCACATCATTTTCGCTCTGTTCTGATTGGTCAGATGGCCCAGTCTGTTGCGTTTGGTCTACTGCGTACAGCGCGTCGGAAACGATAGGCCCTTTGCCATAGCTCTGTGTTTTGAACGCTCGATGGAAATATAAGCATTTATTATTTATCATCTAAAAGTATCTTTCCCCAGCACTGTGTGTAAGATTGTACTACAGAAAACGTGTCATGAATTTAACCTCATCAAATGTTAATCTAGCATTACTGAACTAACTTTAAACCTCCAACCCATAATACGAGGCACACAATCGTGATGTGTGTTTGTGACAGGTTTGGCTGGGCAATATGGCAAAAAATTAAAATCTCAATTTTTTATTTTTTTTTCCAGAACATTTGACCGATTCTCTTTTTTTAAATGATTTTTAACTAGTCAACTTTAACTACAACATGATTCAAATAAGTTTTTCTTAATTAACTCTCTAGTTAAAGAAAATTCTATTCCAAGTGCAGCACACATGAAGTTGTCAACATGATGTAAATGTTAAACAAATCACTTGTTAAATACCTTTAAAGTACATTTAATATTGCAAAAATATGTTTCATACTGAAGTACAATAAATATCACATACTTTAAAACTTTTACTCAAGTAACAGGGCTTGACGCTTACCTTTTTCCCAAGGAGCGTATGTGCTCCTAAGTTGAAAAATTTAAGGGTGCAATGCAAATCTTTCAAATGATGTGTTTTAGCTTAATAAGGGGGTATAAGGAGACCTTTACAAGCACAATTATTTAATTTATCAGAATGCAGAAAGTACACAAGATTTTTTAATAATTTTACTTCACTCTATTTAATAGGCTAATTATGTAATTATTTATAGTCCTATTAAACTGTGCATTAGATATGTGACAGTATACAATTTTCACAATAGTCACTGAAGCTTTTATCACGGTATGTGTGTTTTTTTTATCACAATATATAATTTATAAAGTGAAAAAAAAAAATGTTGTCCTCATAACAGGTTAAATAACTTTATTAAAGATCTTTTACTAAAGCAAGACTTTATTTAAAAAAAAAATAAAATAAAAAATATAAAGTAAACAAGTGTTTCAAGATTAGAGTGCAAAAGATTAACTCTAATAGCTACCACTTTACAATTAGGTGCCATTAGTTAAAGCAGGTTAACATGAACTAACACAATAGCTAATTGTTGCAGTAGTTAATATTATGATTAATAAAAATACAACCCTGAGTAATATTCTAAACGGTGACTTCAACTTCTGCCAAAGTCATTTTCTGGTGAGATATCTTTACTTTTACTCGTGTCGCTTTTACTTCATCCACCACTGCACAGTTCTCGTGCATTAATGCTGTTTGTGGTTTGTTCACCGCTGCGGCCGCTCTCTGTCTGTCTTAAACACCTCGTGTGAGTTTAAGAGGTGCAGTGATAAAGATGAGTTCTGTTTGCTTGGGTCAGTGTGCTGATACTGCTTCAAAATACCTTAGCAACCACCCACAACACCTTAGAAACGGCCTTGTAATTGTTTTCTAAACTGCGTCCTTCGTTTCTCCCTCTAAAGTCTGGGTGGAGTTATTGAGCAACCGGAATGATTAAGTGGAATCGGAACCAGAATTGCATTCCTCAGGATTTTATCATTGTTTTTGGCGTTGTCGTCTTTTGTTGAGTTTCTCTGTGTGAACCACCTCAGCTGGAGCTGCAGATCTCGTCAGACCAGCTTTTAATGATCTGTAGTAGCTCTTAGGCTGATGATACATGGGGCAACTCTTCTGAGCAGTGTTGCTTTGGGCACTTTCCCATTGAGAATGGGCAACAAATTTATCTGGGCCCTGTGTCTCACCTGGTTGCCCGTTGATGGCAACACTGACCTGATGGCAACGCTGTATCACCATTACAGCTGTGTGTGTGTGCATGTGTTACTTTATGTGTGCATGAGTGTGTAAGTGTGTGTGTGTGTGTGTGTGTGTACCTGTTTTTCTATTCAGGTGGGGACTTGAACCTGAATACACACAGACTCATGGGGACTCTGGGTCTGTACAGTAGAAAAAGCATTACGCCTATGGAGAGTCCCCACAAGGATAGCAAACCAGACGTGTGTGCGTGTGCGTGCATGAGTGTGGAAGTGTGTGTGTGATTCTGTGTGCATGCATGAGTGTGTGTGTGTGTGTGTGTTAGGGCTGCAACAACGAATCGATTAAATCGATAAAAATCGATTACTAAAAGCGTTGGCAACGAATTTCATAATCGATTCGTTGTGTCGCGCGACGCGGAGACGTTTGATTATTAAAAAAAATAATAATAACTTTAGTTGAGCGCGGAGCGGAGTGAACACACTCTCTCGCACACGGATGGTAGCAGAGTTTGGCGCCTCATAAATAAATAAAAAAAGGAAAAAAAAAAAAAAAAAAACGAGCGGAGGCAGAGGAAAGATACATGGCGGAGGCAGAGAAATCCGTGCGACCCAAGTCATCAAGGTGTGGGAGCAGGGGCGGCGTTTGCGTATGGCAGAGTATGCAGTTGCCATACCCTAGCCCAGTCAGGTGCTGTGAAAAATTATCCAAACTTGAGTCGCTTATAATTCGTTTTTATTATTTTAAATCAGAGAGTTTTAAAAATAGTAAACCAATGATAAGCATTAAAATAACTTGTCAGTAAAACTTCGTAACGCCATTGGATCATCGAGCTCTCAGCGAGACCTCGTAACTTCACCCGCCTCCGCTTCAGATTGACGCGCGCGCACAGCCTGGAGAAGATGAGATCTCTGCTTTTTCGCAATGCAAGGGTGAATAAATAATTGGTGTTTGAATAGTACAGCATTTTTTTTACTCAAACACTATGTCAGTAAAGGATAATGTTTTTGTGTGTTTGAAGAGTGGAGAAGAATTAGTTATTTGCTGTCTATATTCCTTTTTAAATATCATGTGCATTATGTGCATAAGCGCTTAATTTGAGATTTTGGCCAAGTGTATTAAACAACAAGAAAAACTAAGCGCCCATATAGCTACAATCAAAGTTATATAACCTGTAAAAGTTGATGAAAGCATAATGCACTTGCTGCTTCAGATAACAGTTACAGCCGTTCTAACGACAGACAAAACACTCCATCTCCGTCATTCTCTGGTCAAAAACATTATTAACTCCATTGAGCTTGATTTTCATATAATGTTAAGTGCAGGTGTCTGATACAATACCAACGCTAACGACGCAGTGTTGTTAAATTATTTAATTTTTGCACTCCCAAAAGTCTATATATTTGGCAGATGTAAAGCATACATGTGTATGTTTTTTGTGTTAGTCCATTTTTATTTTATTTTATTATTATTATAACAGCTCAGGGATGTTCAAGGAGCAACATGTTTGTGCACTTTCTAAAGATTTTAGTTCTGTTTTTGAATAAAGGGTTGGAAATGAATGCTTTTCTTTTTCTTTTTTTTAAATCCGATTCATCGATTAATCGAAAAAATAATCGACAGATTAATCGATTATTAAAATAATCGTTAGTTGCAGCCCTAGTGTGTGTGTGTGCGTGCGTGCATGAGGGTGGAAGTGTGTGTGATTCTGTGTGCATGCATGAGTGTGTGTGTGTGTGCGTGTGCGCATGCGTGCATGAGTGTGTGTGTGTGTGTGTGCGCATGCGTGCATGAGTGTGTGTGTGTGCATGTGTAGTTTTTGTTCCTTTTTTTCTTGATAAGAAATGCATTTATTAATACGCGGAACCGCCGTATCTCTTTATGACCACATCAAACGGGAGACTTTTCAGACGCGCACTTCAACTTCACCTCAGCGTCAGGTGCAACTCAAACGAGCGCGGAAAGGAAAATGTGCCAAATGAGCTTCAGTAGAACAACAGTCAACTGCGGCTTGATGAGATGGTCCAGGGTCACATATAATCTGGACATACTGGGTGTAAGTGAGAGCAGATGGACTGGCTCAGGTCGCAGGGTAACAAGTGAGGGTGATTATAACCAGATGAACGTTATAATAAACCCAAACTCACAACAACAGTTCAGACGAATCGCGACGAATCGCGACAGCCCTATTTTTGATTAGTAATATGCATTGCTAAGAACTTCATTTGAACAACTTTAAAGGCGATTTTCTCAATATTTAGATTTTTTTGCACCCTCAGATTCCAGATTTTCAAATAGTTGTATCTAGGCCTAATATTGTCCAACAAACCATACATCAATGGAAGCTTATTTATTCAGCTTTCTGATGATGCATAAATCTCGGGTATCTTATTTTTGAGTCGGTTTTTTTCTCCAGTTCGTCAATCACACAGCATTTGGAAGGTCGAGTCGGGTGCATTGCATTGTGGGATACAGAAATGTTGCATTGAAATGTATCTGTATCTCTATATCTTCTGTGTAGAGTTGGATTCAGATGAAAGTTCAGATGAATATGACGAGCGCGAGCCCAGCAGAGACGCTAAACTCATAGACATGGCCAGCAAGGTGCGTTTCACACACGCTGTTTTATGCCCAGAATTGTCCAATAGCGACAGATACTGTATGATTGACAGCTGCTTCCTCCAATAGATGTCTTTGATGGTTCCCAAGGCGACGAAACCCCGTTACAACAGCTTGTGCAGCGACGACGAGCTTCTGGACGATGACACCAACTGTTACGAGTCTGTATCCGTCAAGTGAGTCGCTTTTATTTTCCTGCTGTTAGCGATTTTGCAAATGTGTATATTCCTGAGTTATTATTGTACAGTTAAATTTAGTTCGTTGATGTTGATTTGGCAATATGAGAAGTTCATGTCGTGTTGCAATGTGATAATGTAACACTTCCGTCTTGTGCTGATCTCTCTCTCTCAGACGGGGTTCTTGGATCGATGACTTCGATTCGATCTCCAGTTCTCAGAACAGCATCTACCTGCCAATCACAGGCCACGTCAGTGCTCCGCCCCCTCGGGAAGACCCCGCCTCCACCAGCGTCCCTGTGATTAAAATGGGCTGGCTGGACAAGAATCCTCCTCAGGGGTGCGTCTGTGTTTTGATTTCACACTGACTTTTGAACATATGTGACCCTGGAGCACAAAACCAGTCACAAGGGTCAATTTTCTGAAATTGAGATTTATGCATCACCTGAAAGCTGAATAAACACGCTTTCCATTGATGTATGGTTTGTTGGACAATATTTGTCTGAGATACAACTATTTGAAAATCTGGAATCTGAGGGTGGAAAAAAATCCAAATATTGAGAAAATCACCTTTAAAGTTGTTCAAATGAAGTTCTTAGCAATGCATATTACTAATAAAAAATTAAGTTTTTATATATTTACGGTAGGAAATTGTACATTTATACCATTTTGTACTTGCAGTTATTTGGGAGCTAAAAAGACAATTACTTTTCAGTTAAATATATTGATTCTGCAGGTCACAAAATAACTCAACTCAACTGAGTAAAACTGCACTATTTTAGTTCTATAATTGCACTATTTTAGAGCTGCTTTATAGTTAAAATAGAAGAAATAATTAGAGCTGAATTAATTTAATCCTAACTCAACAATTTAGCAACACCGTTTACAAGTGCAAAGTGATCTATACTGCATAAAGTACTATAGAAATAAACTTGATTTGACTTATTGTGGTAGTACACATGATTCTACAGATTCTGTTGATGGAGATTAACATCTACAGAAGCTGAAGCATTATTTTAACCACTCTGTGTGTGTGTGTGTGTGTGTGTGTGTGTGCGTGTGTGTGCGCGCAGATCTCTGATCTACCAGCGCCGCTGGGTCAAACTGGATGCCGAATACCTGAGATACTTCGACAATGAGAAGGTGATTTTGATTGTTTAAATTCATTGTAGAGTCAAACTCTTTGTGGCATGTGAAAAGACCTGCTGTTCTTCAGTGCTGAACCTGGAGTTGATGGGACGATTAAATGCCTGTGTGTGTGTGTGTGTGTGTGTGTGTGTGTGCAGGACATCTACTCCAAGAGGATCATACCTACAGTGTCCATCACTGGCGTGGTCAACGTGGGAGAGCAGAAGTTTGAAGTGGTGACGCACAATCGCACTTTCCTGTTCCGAGCTGAGAGCGACTGTGAGTGTACAGACTGTGTGTGTGTGTTGTTTAAAGCAGATTATTAAGTGTGTTTGCGAATGAGACACACTGATGATCAGAGAGGTTTTGTGGTCTGGTGAAACTAAAGCTGATGTGAACAACTGACCTCACAACACAAATACACACTGACATGCACAAAACACACACACACACACACACACACACACACACACACACACACACACACACAAAAACAGTCGTCTTCTGGGGAAGAATAAACAAATTAAATATTTAATCTTTCTTTATTTTAATTAATAATCATATAATAATATTAATATTTTAATTGTATTATTATTATTATTATTAATAATAATCAGCTTTTTAAAAATAAAAATGTTTAATATAAAATGGTTATAAAATGACTATTTTATAAAATTATATTTTATTTATTATATTTTATTACATTTGTTATTTAATATAAAAACAAATACACCTACATGAACACAATTACACACTCACAAACAGAACTTTGTCTTTCTGAAGAATAAACAAATAAAATTAGTTTATTTTATAAAGAATAATATAGTATAATATAATATAATATAATTTATAAATAATAATATAATAATACTAATAACATTTAAAGTTTAAATAAGTGTTTATTTTGATTCTTTCTATTTTTAATTACTATTATATTACTTAAAATGATTTGTCCTCACAACACAAGACTGTCATTCTGGTAAAGAATGAACAAAATAAACTTTACTGTACTATACTTATTTTTTTATTTAAATAATAATATTAATAATA